>NC_060887.1:39857667-39997667 GCF_014805685.1 Silurus meridionalis | reverse complement strand
GTTGTTTACCACCAAGATGTTGTTTTTTATGTAAAAGTTATTCGGAAATATATAAACACAAACACCAGACAAAGTTCTGTGACGTAAACAAAGGAATAAACATCTAAATTACAACACTATTGTTTGTTTGGAGCAGAAATGCTTTACGGCATGTTGTTCACTGGACCCTTATCTTTCCTAATAAACCGGGATTAGCAGCAGTAGATGTGTTTGTGACTCGTTATTACAATATAAATGTAAGTAGTGCGTTTTTTTTATGCATGTTGTTGTTGTGTACTGCTTACACAAATTCAGCAAATACATTCATTATACGTTTTCCATTGAAAAACAGTGATCTGAAATCGCTGCTTGAGACTTAGCGCTTTAAAATGATGTATAGTTTGTCATGGTTACTCTTCTCCCTATTTATTTAATCTATAGCTAAACATTAACACCTGAGAACAATTGGCTATTAGTTGCGCTAAGGAAACCCAGAAGCCTACAAAGTTAAAAGAAGTTTCTCAAAGCGCTTGACATAAAAGATGAAATTAAAAGATACACATAAAATTGCAGACACTAAAACTAACCATATAAAAATAAAAACCCAATAATAACAAACAAAGAAGTCACATAAAAGCTACCCAAAAAAAGTACGTTTTAAGATGGGATTTAAAAACACCCAGGGATTCTGCATTCCTGAGGGCAGGGAACTCCACAGTTTGGGAGCCAAAGAAGAAAAAGCACGATCACCCACAGTTTTTAGCTGTGTTCTTTGGGCAGTTAGAAGACCAGCTTTAGAGGAGCGTAGAGCATGTGAAGGTGTGTAGGGGGTTAACAGCTCACACAAATATTGAGGGGCAAATTATTCCAGCCCTTATAAGTGAGCATAAGAATTTTAAACTCAATACGAAAACAGGAAGCCAGTGCAATTTTTCCAGGATAGGTGTGATGTGTTCCCTTGCACTGGTCCCAGTCAGAATTCTAGCAGCTGAATTTTGTACCAACTGTAATTTACTTAGGGTAGCTTTAGGAACTCCAGCCAGCAAAGCATTACAGTAGTCAAGACGTGAAAATACAAACGTGTTGATCAACTTTTCAGCCACAGAGAAAGTCAACATGGGACATAATTTGGCAATGTTTCTGAGATGAAGAAACAACGCTTTGACAGTGCTACGAACATGATGGTCAAATGTTAAATTGGTGTCAAATATCACCCCCAAATTTTTTTGTTTAGTTTGGAATTGTAAAGCAGAGCCATCCAAACTTAAGTTTACAGACTCTGCTTTACACAACTGATGAGGTGAACCAATAAGCATCACTTCGGTCTTGTCACTGTTCAGACAAAGATAATTTTCAGACATCCATTTCTTAATCTCAGTAAAACTTTGAGAGAGAAAAGACACAGGCATATTGACATCAGGATTAGAATGTATATAGATCTGAGTGTCATCGGCACATACGACCCAAGATGGCGGCGCGAGCACATCGCGAGGCTCAGGGTCTCTCCAGAATCTGCAATTTTGCGGTATTTCTGTTGCTCATATCGGGTCTGTTCGTGCAGAACAGCTGTGCACATACATCGTACACCCGACGTGAGCTTTTGGATATTGGTTTACGACTTCCTGACAGTTTTATGGACAACCTTCATCTCCTTCCTGAGATCACCAGAGCACCCGAGGCAGCTCACTCTACACGGCCGGGCGGAAGTGCTCGCAGGCGGCGTCGAGATCGTAAACAAAGGCGGGGGAAGCGTGGTGGAGTGAAAGCTAAGCTAAAGCTAACACCACACCGGCTCTCTTTACCCAGCATCTTCCTCGCCAATGTTCGGTCGCTGGTGAACAAAATGGAGGAGATTCGACTCAGCATCACACACAGCATGAAACTTGAACTGTAATGTCATGATTTTCACGGAAACATGGCTACACAGCGGCATCCCGGACAACGCTATTGAGCTAGCGGACGACACACACTCCGGGCGGATAGGACATTAGATGGCTCCGGTAAGACCAGAGGCGGTGGACTGTGCATTTATGTCAACAAAGCTTGGTGCACGAACTCTGTTATTGTCGAGAGTCATTGTTCAGCTAACCTGGAGTTTCTCATGGTTAAATGTAGACCGTTTTATCTACCGCGGGAGTTCACTTCCACCATTATTACTGCTGCTTACATTCCCCCTGATGCTGATGCTAAGCTCGCTATGAAAGAACTTTATGCGGCCATCAGTAAACAACAGACTGTTCACCCGGAAGCTGCGTTTATTGTTGCGGGAGATTTTAATCACTCAAACTTAAAGGCAGTTCTTCCAAAATTTCATCAGCATGTTTCATGTCACACCAGAGGGAACAAGACTTTAGACCATGTATACACAAACATGGCTGGAGCTTACGTTGCAACCCCCCTTCCCCACCTGGGACGGTCAGATCACCTTTCTTTGTTTCTTACCCACAAATATGCACCCCTCATCAATCGGGTAAAGCCATCAGTGAGAACCATCAAGGTGTGGCCCGCAGACGCAGATTTCACACTTCTGGAAAGGTTTCTACACACAGACTGGAGTACATTTGCTTCTCAGGCCACCAGTGACTCTCACACAGACATTGACTGCTACACCTCCTCTGTTCTGGATTACATCAGTTCCACCACAAACAGTGTTACTACCCAGAAACAGATCATTACATACCCTAATCAGAAGCCATGGATGAACAAGGAGGTGCGCCTCCTGCTGAAGGCACGCACTACTGCCTTCAGGTCAGGTGACGCTCAGGCCTACAGCACATCCAGAGCTAACCTGAAGAGGGGCATCAAAGAGGCCAAGCACTGCTACAAGCTGAAGATAGAGGAGCATTTTTCTAACTCTGACCCTCGACGCATGTGGCAAGGCATCCAGGCCATCAGTGATTACAAATCCTCCCACTCCACCCCCGCTGCCACTGATGTCCTCTTTCTGAATGAGCTTAATGACTTTTATGCTCGCTTTGAGAGAGACAACAAAGAAACTGCCACAAAGCTCAAACTCTCGGCTGATCACTCTCCAATCAAACTCTCCTCCACAGATGTCTGCAATGCACTGAGCCGGATCAGCGCTCACAAAGCCGCTGGACCAGACAACATCCCTGGTCGCGTACTTAGGGCATGTGCTGAGCAGCTCGCTGGGGTCTTTACTGACATTTTCAACCTGTCTCTTGCCCAAGCAGCTGTTCCCACTTGCTTTAAATGTACCTCCATTGTGCCAGTGCCTAAACACTCTAACCCAACGTGCCTGAACGACTACCGCCCTGTAGCACTGACACCCATTGTCATGAAGTGCTTTGAGCGGCTGGTCCTGGCACACCTGAAGGACTCTCTGCCAACCACATTTGACTCCCACCAGTTTGCCTACCGAAGCAATAGAAGCACAGAAGATGCAGTTTCCATGGCATTGCACTCTGTGCTCACACACTTGGACAATAAGAACACCTATGCACGTATGCTGTTTGTTGACTTCAGCTCAGCATTCAATACCATCATTCCATCCAAGCTAATATGCAAACTCCTAGATCTGGGCATGAACACCTCCACCTGCAACTGGGTCATGGACTTTCTGACCAAAAGACCCCAGCAGGTTCGATCTGGCTCCATTTGCTCCAACACCATCACACTCAACACTGGTGTACCACAGGGCTGTGTGCTGAGCCCTTCCTCTACTCCCTCTTCACCTCCGACTGCAGGCCTGTGAATGGATCTAACTCCATCATCAAGTTTGCAGATGACACTACCGTGATTGGTCTCATCACCAACAATGATGAGACTGCCTACAGGGAGGAGATCCAGCACCTAGCCACATGGTGCAACAACAATAACCTGCTCCTTAACACCTCCAAGACAAAGGAGCTTATTGTGGACTTCAGGAAGGAGGCAAGAGGTACACATGACACCACCCACATCAACGGATGGCTGTTGAGCGTGTCTCCAGTTTCAAGTTCCTGGGGATCCACATCTCGGCAGACCTGTCTTGGAACATCAACACCTCCAGCCTGGTCAAGAAGGCTCACCAGCGTCTCTTTTTCCTGAGGACACTTAAAAAAAATCAGCTTTCCTCGGATATCCTGGTGAACTTCTACCGCTGCGCAGTAGAGAGCATCCTGACCAGCTGTGTCACAGTCTGGTGTGGAGCTGCTCTGCTGCAGAGCGTAAGGCACTGCAGCGGTGGTGAAAACTGCCCAGCGCATCACAGGGACTCCACTCCCAGCCATGGAGGACATCCAAAAGAAACGCTGTCTGCGTCGAGCTCGCAGCATTCTTAAGGACTCCTCTCATCCCGCCCACAGACTGTTCACTCTTCTGCCCTCTGGCAGGCGTTTCAGGTGCCTCCGGACCAGGACCAGCAGACTAAAGAACAGCTTTTTTCCTAGAGCTGTCTCTTTAGTGAACTCTGACACTCACTGATACACTACTACATTCCCCCCACACCTCACACTCTTTGCTAATGGACTCTCTGAACAAAAACTTATGCTCACCAAGACACTGATCATTTCTCACCTCACACTTTGTTGTTGCACGGACTGTTTACACAAACCTTGCTCATTTGCACACTGCTCTTTTTATTGCTGCTCACCATAAACTTATCACCACTGTACATATACCTGTTCTCTGTTTATAGCTATAGCAATATTATTATGTCCACTGCTTACATCCTTCTGTAAATCTCTGTGTATAGTAATAGGCATCTGTATAGCATGTTCATAATACATTTATATATATATATATATATATATATATATATATATATATATATATATATATATATATATATATATACATCTGTATATTATTGTTCATAGTACATATATACTCATCTGTAATTATATTTATATTTATAGTACATATATATATACACTACTCTGTATATTGTGTTTTACATATATAACATATATTCATCTGTATACAACATTTAGTACATATTCATCTTTTAATTACTGTTTATAGTCTTTATTTTATTTAACTGTAAATTCATGTTAAATCTATATATCCTGCACTTGCTGTTATTGCACTCTGGTTAGACCCAAACTGCATTTCGTTGCATTGTACTTGTACATGTGTAATGACAATAAAGTTGAATCTAATCTAATCTAATCTAATTAAAGTGATAGTTAAGACCAAGTGATCTTAAAAGCTGGCTAAATGGATAAATATAAATACTAAAAAGTAATGGGCCCAAAACCGATCCCTGAGGAACACCAGATTGCACCACACCAACCTTAGACTTGCAATCACCCATCACAACAAACTGCTTACGGTCTGAAAGGTAGGACTTAAACCACTCTAAAGCAGATTCAGAAACCCCAAAAATAGTCTCTAAGCGGTTAATCAAAATTGCGTGATCTATAGTGTCAAAAGCGGCACTAAGATCAAGAAGAATCAATATAGATAGATGGCCGGAATCAGAAGCCATTAACAAGAACCAGACTGAAGTGGCTCAAAAAGATCATTAGCAGAGAGATGCGAAAGTAGTTGAGAAGCCACTGTTTGTTGTAAAATTTTGGCAAGAAATGGAAGATTAGAGATGGGACGAAAATTGTTCGGATTATCAAAGTTCATGTTGTTAGTTTTTGGTACTGGAGTGACAGCAGCAGTTTCAAGTGCTGCTGGCAGAACACCAGTATACAGAGAGTTATTGATAATTTTTAAAACAACAGGAGAGAGGGAATCAAAACAAGATTTAAAAAGACAAGATGGTATCGGATCAACTCTGGAAGTTGAGGCTTTCATTTTTGAAAACACATTACGTAATGACTGGGAGTCATGAACAGCAAAGTTAGAGAGACAAATACCAGAGAATGCAGACACACTTAACGATGAGGAAGCAGTGTAAACAATGTGATTGAACAATGAAAAAACTCCTAAAACATATTACATTGGTGAATTGAAGCTGAAACATTAGAGAGGCTGTGATTTTTAAGCATGATTGATTGATTGATTGGGTGAAACAGTTGTTTAGGATTTTTCTGATTATTGACAATTATCTGAGAAAAATACACAGATCTGGCTGACTCCATTTTAGCCTTATATTCAAGTAAGCTGACTTTCCAGGCCTGAATTTCCAGTTAAACCTGAAATGCGCCATCTACGCTCCATTTTGCGACATAAAGCCTTTATTGTACGCAGATCATCATTGTACCACTGAGCAGAGCGTGCAAAAGAAACAGACTTTAAGGGAGCCAATGTGTCCAGGCCAGACAGGAGGATGGAGTTCAGCATAGTAACGTTATCATCCAGATCATCAGATAGAGAATCACAACTCAAAGAAGAGTCAATAAAGTCTGAAAAATCAGTGGGCTCAATAGATCTCCACTTGCGATAATTAATGATGCGAGAAGAATTAGTGTTCATGATGGGTAAATCCATTTTAAAAAAGACCCGGTGATCAGACAGACCTAAATCAGAAGTTGACAAATGAGACACAAAGGAACCATTGGAAATCACAAGGTCTGATAATTCAGTTAAAAAGTCTTTATTTGACTTAGGAGGCCTGTAGACTGTAGCCACTGCAGTAGAGTGGGGGGCAGAAACACTCAAAACAAGGCACTCAAATGAGTCAAACTTGGGGGCAGCCACCAGACATATGTTGACCTGTTGATTGTGTAACACAATAATACCCCCACCTATGCCAGAAAAATGCGGAAGGTCAAATAGTCCATAGCCAGCAGGTGTTAGTTCATTAAAAAGACCATTAGATTATTTGTGCCACGTCTCAGTTAAACAGACAAGGTCCAGCTTTTGTTCTAAGATAATGTCAGATAAAATGACAGCTTTGTTGTTGAAAGAGTGCGCATTAAACAGTACTGATTTCAGCATACACGAGGGAGGAGATGAATCCGATGCAACCTCCCCACGCCTGAGAGCTGATAAATTATTAAATTAACCCCTGTAGGTCTAAACAGCAGTCTATGGGGATTGCACAGAAATCTCGGATAAGCGACAGGTTTAGATGTTGAGCTCTCAAAGCTCCGCGTGGAACCTTAGAGATTGCACAGGTGGGGCATCCCTGGACATAGTGTGCAACCTCCTGGTGCATTCCCGGCCACCAATAGCGAGTCTGGACGAGCTGTATTGTTCAGGGTGTATTGTGTAGGGTTTTCTCCTTGCCTCAGAGAAGAGAGGTGAGGGAAGCGGTGGTTTTGCTGTACCCCTGGATGAACTGACGATGGAACGTGATGATGATGGTGAGATGGTGAGCCCGTACGGCATGACCCTGTACTCATCACGGTGCGATCTGAGTGTTGAGCTGCCAGAGGCCCCAGTCTATCTTCCCGACAAAGAAGAAGCTCGACACTGCAGGGGAAAAGGAAGGGGTAATCAAACCCTGACGGAGAGCCTGCTGGATGTACTCCTCCATAGCCCGATGTTCAGGAGCGGACAGAGGATAAACCCGGCCCTTTGGAAGCTTGGCTCTGGGGAGTAAGTCAATACTGCAGTCCCATGGTCAATGTGGGGGGAGCCGAGTGACGGCCTGTGCACAGAACACGTCCGAAAAGACCCGATATTCCTCGGGGATGTCCACCTGGGTCGTGGTCATGGCCTCTTCCACCTGGGTGGCGCCCACTGTGACCTTGCCATGAGGACGCGAGGGGAGCTGAGAAAGGCACTGCTCCTTGCAATGGGGATTCATTCCAGGATGTCACAGGGATTCCAGGAACACTTGGGAGCGTGTAGAGTTAACCAGGGTCTCCCTAGGATCACGCTGACCATCGAGTTCTCCAATACCATAAAGCGTATCTCCTCCCTGTGAAACAACCCTACTTGGAGGGTGATTGTAGGTGCACAGTACTTCACCCAACCCCAGCCCAGCGGACGTCCCTGGATAGTTTGGACTGCTAATTCGTGGGACCCCCTTTCTCGGGGAAGCAGAAGTCGGTCGAGGCAGGCTTGTGAGATGAAGTTCTCCATTCGGGAGCTCAAGCTGTGTCGTAACACTTTGGGAACACCCCTGCGTTGTCCGCGCTCTGAACCACATGTAAAATCTGACCAATAGGCGAGTCGTGACGTCATTGGCGGGCAACGTTGCGTAAACCAGGAAGCTACAAATAGCTGCGAGATGTTAGAGACGCCAGCTTCTGCTTGTTCAGTTAAGCTATGTTTCGGGCCCAATGATGGCTGACAAACAAAAATACCGTTCATCTGTGTCCCCGTTTCATTACAGGGAAGGATACGCACGATCGGTGCGTTGTTTGTTTGGGAGTGGAACGTGGTTGGGGTTAAGGAGGCTACGGGGTGATGCCACGTGTGGAAGAGATGCTAGCTAGCTATCTCTCCCCTAGTGTAGCATCGTCGCTAAAGGCCCCAGTGTTACTAAGCCTGTGCTTATTAGTTTGGTCAGGTGATTAATCAAGAGTAGTTTCAGTCTCACTTGAGGTGTGAATTGTGGGCAGGGCTTACTCACTTATATTGAAGGTGCTCTGCCACAGACTATAGTCTGTAGCGGTAGTAGGTAGTCCCCACAAGTAGGTAACCCCCTTAAAGCCAGTAACTCTTAGTGTGATTTAGAAAGTCTTATTTGTACTCTTTCTTACTTTAAAAAAAAAAAAACATTGATCTCAAACTGGGAGATCAGTAATGTGCCTCAAACCCATCTCTGTAGTCATCTCTTACAGACACAGATGTTCCTATCCACAGAACAGATGTCACATCGGCAGTAACCTCATCTACCCTCCCCTGTTGTCTCAATCTCAAACAGCGGTGGTAAGTGGGCTCTGGAATTGTCAGTCTGCTGTAAGGAAAGCTGACTTTATTACAGGCTTGGCTTCCCACTACACCTTTGACTTTCTGGCACTTACTGAGACCTGGATATCCCCACAGAACACTGCTACACCAGCTGCTCTGTCTTCTGCCTATGCTTTCTCTCACTCACCAAGAGAAACTGGTAGAGGTGGTGGTACAGGTCTACTTTTATCACGGAGATGGTGTTTCACACCTCTCCCTTTGTCTCATTTAACCATGTCTTCGTTTGAATTTCATGCAGTTTCAGTTACCTCTCCAATCAACCTTTTCATCATTGTCATCTACAGCCCTCCTGGTCCCTTGGGGACTTCCTAGAAGAGAGGGACACGCTCCTCAGTACTTTCCCCTCTGACGGCATCCCTCTGACAGTTCTTGGTGACTTCAACCTCCCATCCGACAAACTTAAGTCATCTTGCCTCTTGCCTTTTCTGAATACCTTCTCCTTGACATTTAACAGCTGCCCTCCAACAAGGGAGGAAATGTCCTGGACCTGGTTTTCACCCGCCCTACTCCAGCTACAGACATGACTGCCACTCCACTTCCAATCTGTGATCATCACCTGGTTTCCTTTTTAATCACTCTTCCTATTCAACCTAAAAATAATTTACATGTCTCTCTTATCTGTCCTAACCCTCACTCTATCTCTTCCTCCTCTGTAACTTCATTTACTCTTTCATCTCTTGAGGACCCCTGACTCCTGACCCCGTCTCCTTTTCCTCTCTACCCTTAGACGTTGCTACGGACTCCTTCCTCTCATCTCTTTCCTCAACCATGGACCTCCTTTGTCCCTTGACAACAAGACCCAAGTAGACTTCTTGTCCCACACCGTGGCTGTCAGAAGTTTTGCGCAGCAATCGACGAGAACTCCGATCTGCAGAGAGGAAGTGGAAAAAATCACAACTTGATGTAGACCTCTCATCTTACAATGCACTCCTGACCAAATTTTCTTTGGAGGTGACTTCTGCCAAAACTGCCTTCTACAAGGAAAAGCTTGAGGCCTCTGCACAAGATCCTCGTAAGCTTCACAACATCTTCTTTTCTCTACTAAACCCCCCTGCTGCACCTGCTCCACCCTCCCTGACTGCTAATGACTTTGCCTCCTTCTATGATGAGAAGATTGAGAAAATCTGCCAGACCTTCACTTCCTCTCCAACAATGACTACACAACACAGCCAACAATCCACTATGTCTCTGTCAACCTTCTCAACCTTAACAGAAGATGAGATACTGCAAGTCATCCGATCTTGCAATCCCACCACCTGTCCTCTGGATCCAATCCCTTCAACTACGCTCCAGACCATAACGCAAGATCTCCTGCCCTTCATCTCCACAATCATCAACGGGTCATTAACATCTGGTTATGTACCAACTACCTTCAGCGGAACAACATGGGAATGGTTTGCTTCCTACCTGGAAGGTCGCTCATACCAGGTAACATGGAGGGGATCCACATCTGCCCCATGCAGACTCACCACTGGTGTCCCACAATTAATTTTTTCTTTCCCTCCATCAGATACCACAGCTTCCGCTCGGATCTCAGCATGCTTGTCGTGCAGCTGCCCAAGTTTTCCCACACCACCCCACTGCTGCGCTCCCTTCACTGGCTTCCAGTAGCTGCACGTATCAGATTCAAAACACTGATGCTTGCCTACAAGGCCAAAAATGGACCAGCACCATCTTACCTCAGTGACCTCATCACATCTCGCACTGCACCACGCTGTCTGAGATCCTCCAGCACTGCTCGACTGGTACCACCTTCTTTCAGAATGAGAGGTAAGTATAATTCAAGCCTCTTCGCTGTTCTGGCACCGAGGTGGTGGAATGAACTTCCCCTAGACGTCTGTACAGCAGAGTCCCTGATTATCTTTAAGCGACGACTGAAGACCTACCTCTTCCTGAAATACCTAAATTACCACTTTCCAAGTTTGTAGAATTCGAGTTATATTTATATTGAGTTTGTAATCTTGCGTACCAGTGTAGATTTATTCATTACTAGAGATTTAAAGCACTTTTGTACGTCGCTCTGGATAAGGGCATCTGCTAAATGCTGCAAAAGTAAATGTAAATGAACGCACCGATGACGACTCCTGGCATGTTTGGTGACTCTGTGATGGCGGACATGAACAGGTTCCAGGAGTCTAAAAAGCAGTCGGCTGGATTTTAGCAGTACCTCCCTCGCCAATCTGGTGGGGCAGCCCCAGCCCGGTCACCACAAAGCCCCAAAACAGAGTGTTGCCACCCAATCTGTGCGGGCAGGGCCTAAGGGCCCCAGGCTCTAAGTCCAAGAAGGAGCAGGCTGACCTGAGGTTCAACCTTGCTCAAACAAACAGGCAGTGGTGCGTAGATCCTGACAATCTACAGTCGGGGGGTCGGTGTACACGTCACGCTGTGGTGTTCGTCCTTCCCCTGCAACACTAGGAGGCCAGGCCATTGACTCTGCCACAAGATGTGTTTCAGAGCACTTCTACAGCCCGTACTTTGTTGTTCCGAAGAAGGATAGTGGGTTGTGTCCCATTCACGATCTTCGCTCCTTGAACCGCTCATATATGAGGCTCAGGATGCTTACCCTCAAAGAGGTCATGACTCAGATCATGTCCGAGGACTGGTTTGTCATGATAGATCTGAAGGACGCATATTTCCACATTTCCATCCATCCCACACACAGAAAGTTCCCGAGGTTTGCTTTCGGGGACGAAGCTTACCAATATCGGGTCCTCCCGTTCGGCCTAGCATGGCGGGTTGAAACACTTTCTACCAGACCTGAGGGACCACTATGTGTTGGTCCGCATGGACAATACTGCGGTGGTCTCATACATCAACCACTAGGGGGGCCTCCGGTCTCGCCCCTTGTACAAACTGGCACGAGAGGTCCTCTTGTGGTCCCAGGACAAACTCCTCTCTTTGAGAGCCGTTTACATCCCGGGACAGTTGAATGTCAAAGCAGACGCCCTGTCAAGACAATGGCCGAGGCCTGGGGAATGGCGACTCCACCCTGAGGTGGTGGAGCAGGTATGGTGGAGGTTCTACAGAGCCCAAGGCAGGCGGAACCTTGGTTCACCACCGCTCGGAGTTGTGGAAGCTGTGGCTCTGGCCCCTGAGGGGGCACAGTTTGTAGCAGCTGGTCTCTCTACCGAGGGAGTAGAGACCCTTCTCCATTTCAGAGCTCCCTCCACGAGGAGTCGAGGTCGTACGCCGCACGATGGCGACTGTTCATGTCATGGTGCGAGCTGTCTGGGACTTGGCAGTTGTGCTGGCGGCTCTATCTGAGCCCCCCCTTCGAGCCCTTGGCCGAGGTGGCCCTTAGGTTCGTGTCGGTTAAGAACGAATTCTTCTTGGCGATTTCCTCCCTCTAAAGGATTGGGGATCTGCAGGCTCTGTCCGTGGGCCCGCCTGGAGCTTGCCCCTGGCATGGCCAGAGCGTTTCTCTACATGAAACCTGGGTACGTACCTAAGGTGCGCCTATGGCTCCCACATGACTGGTCATGTTACAATCATTCTGCCCTCCTCCGTTCGTAGCCCCAACTAGGAGCGACCTCAGGACGAGTCCATGGAGGAAGTCGGAGCAGCTGTTCGTCTGCTATGGTCCTAATAGGAAGGGCTTCCTGGCCAATAAGCAGATAGATGCAGTGTGGAGTGTGACGGCCTCTACGGCCTGGTCCGCTGGAGTGTCATTCCGGGACATCTGTAACGCTGCGGGTTGGCTCCACCCCGCTGACCTGTGTCAGGTTCTATGACCTTGACCTCAGAGCCACTCCGGGCTCCTCTGCCCTACGTGCAGGTGCTGAGGCCCTCACACACTAGGCAGGGTCTGGTCAGTGTGGCGTGATTGGACACCCGTTCCCAAAGCGTTACGACGCAGCTCAAGTTCTCGAATATGGAACGTCTCTAGGTTATGAATGTAACCCCAGTTCCCAGAGGGAAGGAGACGCTGCGTCTTTGTGCCACACTCCCTTGCCTTCTCTCTTGCAGAAGCTGGGGTCTCTAACATCTCGCAGCCATTTGTAGCTTCCTGGTTTACGCGTCTTCGCCTGCCGATGACATCACGACTTCCCTATTGGTCAGATTTCACATTTGGTGTAGAGCGCGGACAACGCAGGGGCGTTCCCAAAGCGTTACAACGCAGCGTCTTGTTCCCTCGGGGAACTAGGGTTTAATTCGCAACCTAAAGACGTTCCCTGCTGAACCAGAGTCGACTAGAGCAAGTACCGAGACAGAAAGAGTTGTGGTTAGGAGAGTTACAGTGAGCTTGGACAAGGGTGAGATGTCTTTGGGGAACTCAACGGTACTCAACGCAGGATGCGAAGGGAGTGTGGGGCATCTGGTGATGGAGTGATCTGGTTTACCACAGTATAGACACTTCCCGGTGGTTAGGCGGCTGTTTCTCTACATCCGGGAGAGCCTCTGCGAACCGAGTTGCATTGGCTCGGGTTCTGGAGCTTTAGTGGATCTAGGCATGCTGTTTGTGTGGCGTGAGGTTGGATGGCAATCAGCAAGGCACTGGGAAAGCCTGATGGGTTTCTGTATGAAAGCCTCCAAACCCACACTGTCCTAATGAACCGCCATTGCATGTTTAATATCTGGAGCGAGCCCCAGTCTATATACGCTCAGGAGCACCGTTCTCGTTCCAGCCACTAGATGCCGCCAGAGTGCAAAACCGGAGACTACAGTCGGTGATATTATCAGCTCCCTGACGTAAGCTGAGCAGCTGATCGGCTGTGGTTAGAACCCCGGAATTGGCGCAAAACACTGCCATATAGTGGTTGGTGAATTGAGCGTAGGAATTCACCACGGGGCTTGGAACGCCACCAAGGCCACCATCGGACTGCCAGTGAGAGCGGGGTTTCTGACGGGCGGCGGCTGCGGGAAGATGGCTTGGAGTGGGACGGTAAGGTCGTGGACTGCGTCGGAAAGAGTGCCGGGTTGTGAATCCATGGCAAGCTAACGCTAATTTAATTCTCTCTTTCTCGCTCTTGTTGTCCGGTCCGTTATTCTGTCATGCGGCAAAAAAAGGAGGCGGGAGCCAGAGTACAATTTGCGTAGGTTTTTACCTCTTAGGCTTCATTGTTGCGTGAGCGCAACAAATAGCCCATTGTTCTCAGGTGTTCATGTTTAGCAATAGATTAAACAAACAGGGAGAAGAGAAACCATGACAAATTATACATCATTCTAAATTTGTAAGTCTCAGGCAGCGATTTCCGATCACTGTTTTTTTAATGGAAAATGTATAACGAATGTATTTGCTGAATGTTTGTAAGCAGTACACACAAACAACATGCATAAAAACTGCACTACTTACATCATTATTATTATAATTATTATTATTATTAATGTAACAAGTCACAAACCCAGCCATTATGGATGCACAAGCCAGTGCACTCTTAGTGCCGGTCCCAAGCCCGGGTAAATGGGGAGGGTTGTGTTAGGAAGGGCATCCAGCGTAAAACATGTGCCAAATCAAATATGCGGATCACAAATGAGAATTTCATACTGGATCGGTCGAGGCCCGGGTTAACAACGACCGCCACAGGTATCGTTAGCCGACAGGGTACCGGTGGAAATTGGGCTACTGTTTGCCGAAAAAGGAGAAGGAGAGGAGGAAGACATCTACAGAGACGGCAGGGAAAGGAGCAGTGTAGGAGAGTGGAGGTTAGGGTTGGTACTTTAAATTTGGTACTATGACTGGTAAAGGTAGAGAGATAGCTGATATGATGGAGAGAAGAAAGGTAGATATGTTGTGTGTTCAGGAGACCAAGTGAAAAGGGAGTAAAGCCAGGAACATTGGAGGTGGGTTTAAACTGTTTTATTATGGTGTCAATGGAAAGAGAAATGGTGTAGGGGTGATTCTGAGGAAATAGTACAGTAAGAGTGTAATTGAGGTGAAGAGAGTTTCTGATAGGGTGATGATCGTGAAGGTGTAAGTTAAAGGGGTGATGATGTAAGAAAAAATGAGCTTAATTTGATATAGCGTGGGGTGGAATCTGGGTTGAGGCATTCTGTAATTCTTACAATGATAAATCATCCCTATGCTCCACAAGTTGGCTTTGAGATGGAGGAGAAGGAAAGATTCTGGAGTGAATTAGATGAAGTGGTAGATGGTGTACCTAGGAAAGAACGATTGGTGATTGGGGCAGACTTTAATAGTCATGTAGGTGAAGGGAACAGAGGTGATGAGGAGGTGATGGTATGGTTTTATGGAGAGGAATGTGGAAGGGTAGATGGTGGTAGATTTTGCTAAAAGGATGGAAATGGCAGTGGTGAACACTTATTTTAAGAAAAGGAGGATCATAGGGTGACGTATAAGAGTGGGGGAAGGTGCACACAGGTGGACTAAGTGCTATGCAGAAGATGCAACCTGAAGGAGATTGCAGACTGTAAGGTGTTGGCAGGGGACAGTGTAGCTAGACAGCATCATATGGTGATCTGTAGGATGGTTGTGGAGGCGAAGAAGAAGAGGAGGAGAGTGAGGACTAAAGAAGAATAAGATGGTGGAAACTGAAGGAGGAAGAGTGTATTGTGAGGTTCAGGGAAGAGGTCAGACAGGGGCTCTGTGGTGGTGAAGAGGTGCTAGATGAATGGGCAACTACTGCAGGAGTGTTGAGGGAGGCAGCTAGAAAAGTACTTGGTGTGACATCTGAAAATAGAAAGGTAGACAAAAAGACAGGGTGGTGGAATGAGGAAGTGCAGGAGAGCATAAGGGGAAAGAGGTTGGCAAAACAGAAGTGGGATCGACAGAGTGATGAGAAAAGTAGGCAGGAGTACAAGGAGATACGGCAGCAGGTAAAGACGGATGTGGCAAAAGCCAAGGAAAAGGCATATGAGGAGCTATATGAGAGGTTGGACACTAAGGATGGAGAAAAGGATTTGTACCGATTGGCCAAGCAGAGAGACCGAGCTGGGAAGGATGTGTTGCAAGTTAGAGTAATAAAGGATGGTGATGGAAATCTGTTGACTAGTGAGAAGAGTGTGTTGAGAAGGTGGAGGGAGTATTTTGAGCAGCTGATGAATGAGGAAAATGAGAGAGACAGAAGGTTGGGTGGTGTGGAGTTGGTGAAGAAGGAAGTGGATAGGATTAGTAAGGAGTAAGTGAGAGCAGCAATTAAGAGGATGAGAGTGGAAAGTCGGTTGGACCAGATGACATACTGGTAGAAGCGTGGAGATGTTTAGGAGAGATGGCAGTGGAGTTTTTGACCAGATTGTTTAACAAGATTCTGGAAGGTGAGAAGAGGTCTGAGGAATGGAGAAGGAGTGTGCTGGTACCGAAGAACAAGGAAGATGTGCAGACCTGCAGTAACTACAGGGGAATTAAATTGATCAGTCACACCATGAAGTTATGGGAAAGAGAAGTGGAAGCCAGGCTGTAAGAAGAGATGACCATCTGTGAGCAGCAGTATGGTTTTATGCAGAGGAAGAGCACCACAGACGCATTATTTGCTTTGTGAATGTAGATGGAGAAGTATAGAGAAGGACAGAAGGAATTGCATTGTGTATTTCGTGGATTTAGAGAAAGCGTACGACAGAGTGCCAAAATAGGAGTTGTGGTATTGTATGAAGAAGTCATGTGTGTCAGACAAGTATGTGAGGGTGGTACAGGACATGTATGAGGACAGTGTGACAGCAGTGAAGTGTGCAGTAGGAACGACAGACTGGTTCAAGGTGAAGGTCGAACTGCACCAAGGATCGGCCCTGAGCCCTTTCCTGTTTGCAGTGGTGATGGACAGGTTGACGGATGAGGTCAGACAGAAGTCTGAGGGTTTGAAAGCAGTGAGTGAAGGACATTCACCAGAACTACGAACACACACTACAGTAACCACATTAAGGTACGTAATTTCTCTATTATGGCGAACATCCAGTTCACTCAGTGTGTGAAGTGTGACATGTTTAGTCAGTCTTTCTCCGTTGTTAGCGATAATTTTATCTGTGAGAAGTGTAAGCTAGTTTGCTCTTTGACGGAGAAGATCTTAGCATAAGAGGAGCGCATCCAGAGTCTAGAGAGAAGTAGTGAGTGTGAGAGCAGTCCAAGTTCTGCAGGGGAAAGTCTGGATGCCCTAGGTGAAGGTACTATTCCCCCGACTCCGGCATTAGAGCCCTCGCAGCGGGGCGAATGGGTGACACTCGGCGGCATACTCGCAAAGCCAAAGCTAACGCTAAGGCTCGCCCACGGGAGCACCATTTCTCTCCGCTTCGTGTGTCCAACAGGTTTGCTCTCCTCAGTGAAGCACCCACTGAGAAACCTGAAAGAGCTCTGGTTTTAGGAGACTCCATTCTGAGGCACGTGAAATTAGCTAGACCTTTAGGGGCACCAGCAGCACAGGTTATGTGTATACCGGGAGCCAGGGCGCCGGACATAGCAGGTCAGCTTAGATTCTTAGGAAAGCACAGGTTCTCTAAGATAGTTTTTCACACAGGAGCTAATGATATACGCCTTCGACAGTCAGAGGTTACTAAGAGTAATATTATAGAGGTGTGTAAATTAGCGAAGGCAATGTCCGATGCTGTAGTATGCTCTGGCCCCATCCCAATGCGACGTGGCGATGTAGCCTACAGCAGGTTATGGTCGCTGAACTGCTGGATGTCCGAGTGGTGCTCCAAAAACAATGTGGGCTTCATTAATAATTGGAGCATTTTTGAGGGCAAAGCGGTGTCCATCCCACCCGGGAAGGTGCTGCTCTCATTTCTTGTAGTATAGGTCATAGTCTCAGAACAGCACTAGTTAACAAGTGACTGTCTAGAGCCAAGGCCAGGGAGCAGACAGACAGGCTAAACCGACCGTCTGCTAGCTGCACAGAGTCGTCACTCAGGATCCACCATATTGAGACTGTGTCTGTCCCCCGAGCAAAACCAAAATATAGAAATTATCAGAAACTCTGTTTAAGTAACCTGATTAACATTAAATTAAATAGGACTGAACGCACAGCCAGCACCTCTGATCTAAAAATAGGATTGTTGAATATCAGATCTCTCACGCCAAAAGCGCTGACTATAAACGAAATTATTACGGACCAAGAGTTTAATATAATGTGTTTGACAGAAACGTGGATTAAATCGAATGAATGTAGCATTAAATGAGGCGAGTCCTCCTGGGTATAGTTACATACACCAACCCCGTCTAAATGGCAGAGGAGGTGGAGTCGCAGCTATTTATAATAATAATCTAAACGTCACACAAAAGACTAAACACAAATGTAAAACATTTGAAGTTCTTTACACCAACATAAAATATTCAGTGTCCGAAAGCAGGTCAAGACAGTTTATTCCACTAATTATTATTTATAGACCCCGAGAGCCCTACTCTGGTTTTCTGATAGAATTTGCAGATTTCATTACAAATTTAGCTACTTCTTTACACAAAGCATTAATTGTTGGTGACTTTAATATTCATTTTGATAATCAGGAAGACTCCTTAAGAGCAGCAGTTGTGTCCATTCTAGATTCAGTTGGAATTAATCAGAATGTTATAGGACCCACTCATAGTGGTGGACACACTCTCGAATTTGTTGTTAACATTTGGATTAAAAATAAAAAACTTAGTCATAATTCCACAGTCTGAAGCTATTTCAGACCATGATCTAATCTCTTTTAAAATTTGCCTAAGTCATTGCATTTCTACCTCACCACGTTACCGTGTTAAGCGTACTTTCACGTCAGCTACAGCAGCGCGTTTTATTAATAATCTTCCCGAAATTACGATATTAGATAGATCTCCGTCAGACCCCGCAGAGCTCGACTGGGCCACTGAACATCTAGAAACAACGTTACATTACACTCTAGATGATGTAGCTCCCCGTAAGACCAAAATGATCAGGGAGAAAAATTAGCACAGTGGTATAATGATCATACGCGCACCTTAAAACAGAACACTCGAAAATTAAAACGTAAATGGCGTCAAACAAAATTAACAGCATTTCAAATAGCATGGAAGGAGAGCCTCCTAAATTATAGAAAATCTCTTAGTGCTGCTAGATCAGCATATTTCTCCACCCTCATAGACAATAACAAACATAATCCTAGATTTTTATTCAGCACGGTAGCAAAAAATGAATAATCATTCATAAACATGGGATTCGCTTCCATTGCTATGCTGATGACACACAGCTGTATATTTCAGCAAAGCCAGATGAGCTAGATCAGCTTAACAATGTTGAGAAGTGTGTAAAGGACATTAGACAGTGGATGCTTAATAACTTTCTTCTGCTCAACTCAGATAAGACGGAAGTACTTTTACTAGGACCACATGCAGCTAGAAATAAACTTTCCGATTACGTAGCATCTCTGGATGGTGTTTCTGTTTCAGCGTGTACGGCTGTCAAAGACCTTGGTGTGATTATTGACCCGAGTCTTTCCATTGAGTCTCACGTGAATGATATCACCAGGATCGCCTTCTTTCACCTTAGAAATATTGCTAAAATTAGAAATATGATGTCGTTACAGGATGCAGAAAAACTAGTTCATGCTTTTGTTACTTCTAGATTAGACTACTGTAACGCTTTACTGTCTGGGTGTGCGAGTAGTGCATAAATAAGCTTCAGTTAGTTCAGAATGCAGCAGCAAGGGTCCTCACTAGATCTAGGAAATACGACCACATCACCCATGTTTTAATTAGTCTACACTGGCTCCCAATCAAATCTCGCATTGATTATAAAATATTACTACTGATGTATAAAGCACTTAACGGTCTCGCACCGCAGTATCTGAGTGAACTTCTGTACCAGTATGACCCTCCACGCCTACTTAGATCAAAAGGTGCTGGCTATCTGTTGGTTCCTCAAATAATGAAGACTACATCAGGGGGCAGATCTTTCTCTTATAAAGCCCCACAGTTATGGAACAGCCTTCCAACCAGTGTTCGGGACTCGGACACAGTCTCAGTGTTCAAGTCGAGGTTGAAAACTTATTTATTTAGTCAAGCCTTTTATCAGTAGATTTTTCTTAGGTAAAGGCACAGATCTGGAGGGAGCATGGATATAGAGTGTTTGGTGAACTGGTATATTTGTATGCTGTCGTCCCCTCACATTCACACGTTCACTCAGGTTTCTTGACGGTGGTGTGGTGGGTCGTCTCTTATCCCAGAGATTCCTCATGTCTGTGTTACCTTCTGGTTCTCCCTTTTAGTTATGCTGCCATAGCGAGTCTTGCCGGAGTCCAAACTGCACAGTGACATTAACTTTCATACACCAATAGTTACACTTAATAATCCATATCCTTCTCTTCCCGTCACCCTCTCTCTCTCTCTCTCTCTCTCTCTCTCGGTCGAGTTAAACATGCTCCTGAGGCTCCAGTGACCACTGTTCCTGCCCCTCTCCCCTCCGTGGATCTTCACACTTCTGTGCAGCTTGGGACGGTCTCTCATCAACACCTTGGGTGGTTCCATATAATTCCGGAGTAGAACGGGTGCTTTTGAGGATGGATTGGACTGTAGTTCGTGTCGGCGGTCTGCTGCACAGACTCGGGAGTGCAGTTTGCTTCTGATGATTATCACTGTACCCCGCAACTTTGTATATATGCTTCAAATGGACATTTGGTGCAACCCAGATGAGGATGGGTTCCCTCTTGAGTCTGGTTCCTCTCAAGGTTTCTTCCTTATGCCATCTCGGGGAGTTTTTCCTTGCCACAGTTGCTCATCAGGGACAAACATACTTACAAAGAACATATTTACATTTAATCACCACATTATCTGTGTAAAGCTGCTTTGAGACAATGTTCATTGTTAAAAGCGCTATACAAATAAAAATGAATTGAATTGAATTGAATTATTTTCCTACCTGCAAGAGAACAATATCTTTGAAGAGTTTCAGTCAGGTTTTAACCCCCATCATAGCACAGAAACTGCCCTAGTTAAAATCATTAATGACCTGTTTTTAGCTTCAGACCAAGGCTTCATCTCGCTGTTGGTTTTACTAGATCTTAGTACTGCATTCGACACTATAGATCATGATCTGCTCCTAGATCACTTACAGAATTACATCGGCATTCAGGGACAGGCGTTAAGCTGGTTTAAATCCTACCTGTTCGATCGTTACCATTTCGTAGACTTAAATGGAAAGCTATCCAGGCTAATGCTAGTAAATTATGGCGTGCCACAAGGTTTAGTTCTTGGACCCCTGCTTTTCACAATATACATGCTTCCGTTAGGAAATATTATTATAAGGCATGGAATTAGCTTCCATTGTTACGCTGATGATACCCAGCTATATATCTCAACAAAACCAGGCGATACAGCTCAATTAGCTCGCATAACTGAGTGTGTTAAAGAAATAAGAGATTGGATGACCCATAACTTTCTACTATTAAATTCTGATAAGACGGAGATTTTGCTCTTTGTTTTACAAGTAACCCTGTAGACAGCAGTGTAATTATAACGGACAATCAACTACAAAGCTTCACTCCTATTCATGAGAATGACTTAATTTCATTAATCTCGTTTGTGACCTCCAGAATAGACTACTGTAATGCATTACTAGGTGGATGTACTGCATCATTAATAAACAAGCTTCAGTTAGTCCAGAATGTGGCAGCCAGAGTTCTAACAAGGTCAAGAAAATATGATCATATAACCCCAATCTTATTGTCCCTGCACTGGCTTCCTGTTAAGTTCCAAATAGACTACAAACTACTACTTTTTACTTATAAAGCCCTAAATGGTTTGGCTCCCACGTATCTCTCCATTCTTTTAACATGCTACAATCTGTCACGCTCCCTGAGATCTTAAAACTCTGGGCTTCTAGTAGTTCCTATAATAGCAAAGTCCATCAAAGGTGGTAGATCATTATTTACATCTAGCTCCTAAACTTTGGAACAGTCTTCCTGACAGTGTTCGGGGCTCAGACACACTCACCCAGTTTAAGTGCAGATTAAAAACTTATCTTTTTTAGCAAAGCCTACACATAACACACATCACATATCATAACCTTGTGCTCCAGAACATCTGATCACATGCACATTATCAACTTGTGCTGTTAATATCATGAACAGCAGCTACACTAATTTCTCTCCACTGCTTCTCTTTCTCTCCCCATCCCGAGGCATCCTGAGGTTTGGCCAGCTCCAGTCACGTCCCACCTCATGAAGTTAATGGACCTTTGAAGAAGTAGATGCCGAACTCGCAAACATCCCGTACCATCTAGAGACGCACCAGTGCCAATTGGATCCCGCTACATGTGTGGAGTTTTGACATTAGACCTCCTGGAGTGTTTAAAGGCTCTGGCATGGAGAAGCTGTTGCTGGATCTGTGATGATCACAAATGTTGAGCTCAGTAGCTCCTAGTTTTATAACCATTAAGACTGTAGAAAGAACATTACTTATTATCTTTTATTCCAGTACTCATGTTAGTTCTCACTCTACAGTGTTCTGTATTGTTGGAAATTTATGATCAAACTCTTGATGTCACCCAAATGAGGATGGGTTCCCCTTTTTGAGTCTGGTTCTTCCATATAAAATCTAAGGGAGTTTTTTCTTGTCACAGTCACCACGGCTGCTCATCAGGGATAAATTCACACCGTTCACCTTGACTTTCGATTTTTGTAAAGCTGATTTGAGACAATGTCGGTTGTGAAAAGCGCAATACAAATAAACTTGACTTGACTTTACTCTTTATCACTTCAGGTGTATCTATGAGTTTATGTTGTGTTGTTTAAATGAAGGTGACCTGCTTATTCACAATAGTTTTCATTTTACAAAACATCTTTTACTGCAGTTTCTTTCCAATAAACATTAACTGAATGTAACTGTGCTTTCTATTGTGCATTATACATACAGCACTCTAGACAAGTGAAAAAGTGTTCAGGTTGAAATGCCGCTATAAACAATATATAAAACAGTTCTGTAAGAGAAAACAGTGCAGTACAAAAGTACATACAGAAACTACAAAAACTAAATATTTCAAGCAGTAAAACCTCAGAAATAACAACTCAGTCAATTATTTTACAAGTAAAAACAAATCTTGTGAAAGTTTCACCTTTTGGTTGGTTTGAAAAAGAAAATGGGCATCTGAGAGCACAAAAGCTGAACAGGAGCTACACAATGTCCATAATCCAGATGTTGCTTTCCAACACTGCATTAAATTTAGACCGGAAGTCTGGGAAGCCGTCATAGCAGTCAGCCATCTCCAGAACACTTCCACACGTGTGCCCAACAGGCCTTCTTGCGAATTCGGACAGGTTTGAAAATATGATCTCAATTTTGTCTGTCATGACCAGATGAATTCCTGTGGTGAACCTTAGAAACTTGCCAAGTTTCTGCTCATCTGACTCCCTGATGTACCTTTTAAGGTGGTTCTAAACCTCTCTTTTCTTTGGCATCATCATCACAGGGAACTGAAGGAGTACCTGTACTTTCTTAGGAGATGGTTTAAGGTTGTCAAACATCTTCAAAAGCTCATCATGGTTAAAGGTGATATTTGACTGCATCACCTCCTTCCAGCAGTCTATCACATACATTAGCTTTTGCAGAAGCTCTTTGTGTGCGATCTCCGTCAGGATGTCTTTGTGTTTCTGAGATGCAACTCTTGTTCTACATTCATAGTTGTCTAGGACCTCTAGCAGCTCATCAGTATCAACAGAGGAAAAATATTTGAGAGCCTTCTGAAGGATGTCATGATCTTGGCAAATTACAAAATGCATGAAGGATTCAAGGAAATTACTCCACATTGATCCATACAATATCACTTCCACAAGGGGGCGCACCAGCTTGATTGGTAGGTACTAGGATGTTTGGTCAAATTTAACCAGAATTCGAACCAATGTTCTTCCAGTTTTCACAGCTGAAGTCATGCCTAATGAAAGGGACTTTTACTGTTGTTCCTAATGGACACAGATCATAAATTCCTGCCAGAAAGATCAACACACATCTAACAACACCTGAGCAGCGGCGTTTTCCTCTGTATTATCAGGAAGTCATTGTTTTAGAATCAAGAGTTGTTTCAGCTCTGCTGGATTGAAGAATTCCTTCAACATTTCATTTAGGCAGTTGACAAGATGTATGGTTACTGTCTTTGGTAGATGATGTGGAGAGTGGTGCTATGGAAGTGCTTCACTGGACATGTGTGACATGGAGGGTGGCTGTTGTGAAAGAGCTTCACTGGACACGTGATATGGAGAGTGGTTGTTGTGGAAGATCTTTACTGGGCACATGTGACATGGAGGGTGTCTTTTGTGGAAGAGCTTCACTGGACACGGGATATGGAGGGTGGCTGCTGTGGAAAAGCTTTACTGGACATGTGATATGGAGGGTGGCTGCTGTGGAAGAGCTTCACTGGACACATGAGACGTGGAGGGTGGCTGCTGTGGAAGTTCTTCACTGGACACATGGGATATGGAGGGTGGGTGTTGTTGCAGCATGACATCAAAATAATATGGTTCTGTGTGTTGTTGTTGTTACTTGGATGTTCAGTGTCACCTGGACCGAATGTAACTTCCTGGTCAGACAGATCAGATATGAAGCTGCATTTTATCTGCTATACTAGAGCAGTGATCAGTGATACCATGAGAGTCAGTGATTAATAATAAGGGGCCGTCCAGTTTCCCTCCTTCTATGACAATATTTAGGGATTCCTCCTCTTGCTAATATAGCAGAAGGTTATGCTGATCACCACTTGGTTGTGTAAGACTTTTGCTTGATCCTGACCAAAAGGTCGGCCCTCCCCGAGAACACAGCATGGATGCCCGAGAGTGCAGGGTGTGTAAAAATGTCTGACCCCTCTACCCCTCCTTTAACTGTTACATCCTCAACACAGGACATTCTACAGCACACCAGATGATAATGTGTAAGAAACGTCATATCACATGTAAATAACGACGGAAAATGTTCATTTCATTACAAAGGTTTTATAACGACTGGTACACAGGTCCCATTCCCACAGCAATAAAACAAATAATAAAAAAAAGGTTTAATAGAGTTAAGAAAACATACCTCTTTACAAGGGGCGTGTGCCCCACTACAAATATATACAGGCGAGGTGCCTCCCACAGGTCTGTAAGAACCAATCAATGCAAACTTCCATTGCTAAATAATGTTTAAATAATGCTTACTCTATCTGGGTATTTAAGGAGAACTGACCAACAATTCAGGGAATCTGTAAACAGATCTCCCGCACGATTACTGTGTTGTCTTTTACCAGGTATGAAAGGTTTTATATTTCCTGTTTAAATGTAAATACTATTGGTTTGTATTTGTGTTATATTTTTATTGAACTATGAATTGGCTTTGAATTGTGATTTTCTTACCTGGTTAATAAATTATGTTTGATTTTATTCTGTGTTGCTCGGTAAATGTTGACACTACAAGTAATAACGTTGCATCCGTAGTTACCTTAAGGAATAAAATCAGGCTAGGATCGGCCTAAATCCCAGTTAGATAGTGAATAATACATCAGCTGACACGACTAGCACTTGGTGTTAGTTTAAGTGTACTTAGAAGCGTGGAGGCTAACACTCTAAATAGGGTCAGCCTCAACCTCTGATTATTTCAATATTATTCTATTCATTACCTGTGGTTAGAAATAATTATTGTAATAATAAGTGTCACTTCTAAGGGGACTAAATAAAGTATGTTTAAAGTTGAGCACGCAGAGAGCGGCCACTTAAGCGTATAGTCCAACCTCTGGCAGCGACCAATACTGATTCGCTTATGACCGTTGAACAGTTTATTTATTATAATGTGATAGGATTGGCGAGTCCCTTCCTGCTTCCGGATTAGTCGGTTGAGGTGCTCATTGAGTGTCCTATCATTGGGCCAGGGGGATGTATAAATTTGGCTGGGGAGCATTTTGTTGTCACGGGTGCTACGCCCCTGTCTGCGTCATCACGAGTCGCCAGTCAGAGCTGTCTGTTTGGGTAAACCTTGCGGCTGGTGTTGGGTTGACGTGTTTCCTCGCGGCAGGTAAGTGAAACGGCTATAATACTTTTATTTCTTGTGGAAGACTGCGTATGTAATTTCTATGCGTTTGTGTTAGTGTATAGTCCGGGGTGAGCCGAAGAGAGAGAGAGCGGCGTTAATAATACCGACAGTGCCTGCCTTTACACATTGTACTATGGTGTGGTAGGGCTATTAAATCGAGTGAGCCTACGGGTGCACAGAAGTGCTGTGTACGCGATTTCTGGGAAGACAACCCACACGGTATGTTTTAAGTGCTAACCGTGCTACATTTCCAAATAGTGGGTTGTATTATCTTGTTAAATGGATTATAGATCGGTTGTCTCATCGGCGGTTCTTGTTCCCCCTGTGCACTATAATCTCAGATCTACGGAACGAGCCTGCAGCTTCGGGCTTACCCTTATAGTAACCTGTGTTTCCGGATCACTCATCCCAAGGGTATGTGTTTTAAAGGTAATAAACGTTTTGCATGTATGGTGAGTTGTTTAACGTTTATTTTAATTCTATTACAGATTTGCGCTTCTATGGGTGACTAACGTGGAATTATCGCCCGGGAGGCGCTGTTGCTTTGCCTATAATTTAGCGTGTGTGTGTGTGTGTGTGTGTGTGTGTGTGTGTGTGTGTGTGTCTGAAGCTTATTGGTTGCTTTTGGGGTTTTGTGGCCCTTTTTCTTTTGTGTTTACATTTAAATGTTAAAGGTTGGTCTTGCTTTCATTTAATGTTCCTTGAATTATTTTGTTATTATTTCTTTCATTTTGTATTGTGTAACTTGAGTTATTTTGTTTACCGAGGAGGGATTAATATCCCTCTTTTCCCTTTTTGGTCTTTTTTCCTGTTTTTAGTTTTTATATAGGAGGTGAAAGGCACAGTAAAGAGCTAAAGCTGCCCTCACCTCCTGTGTGTTACTTGTGCACACTATTCATATGTTTGTGACTTGCACAGTATCCCATCAGTGGCCTTCTTGACTCTTCTTTTGTGTAACTTCATTCGTTTGTGGTTACAGGAGCTGAGTGCCGAAGGCGGGGCGGATTGTGGTGGTGGTTTTGCTTCACGAGTGCTGTGCTGGGTGCAGTGGTGTGTGTGAGTGTCTACACAGGTGCAACCAAAAGTTGTGTGGTGCTGTGGAGGCCGATTAGTGCCCTTGATCCCCGTTGTTACGCCTTGGCTCCTGCATTCACATCGATAAAGGTGTCCGATTATTGAAGTTATTTGTGTTATAGTTGAGTAATTTCTGTTTTTGGTTTTTCATTAGGTGCATCAGATACTTTTATCATTAATAAAAGAAATCCATACTAATTTTACCCACGTCTTCCGCTGATTCTTTGTACACGAACCTGTGTTGCCTAAGTGCAAGTTATTTTCCCTGGCCAAGTGCCAGGGTGGCGTAGTCGCTACATTTTCTTTCGTCAGCCCTCGGTGTGTCATGCCACATTTTGGCGTAGTCGGCAGGAACAGTGTTTATTTAGGTGAAGACGTGGGTATTTAGTAGTTTTTGTTAGGGTGAATTATAATTGTTTTGTGTTATTGTTTTTTTGCTATTGTTTTTGTTGTGTTTAGTGTTTTTTTTTTTTGGCAAAGCAACAGTGTCTGCTGGAGTGTGGTGAGCAGCTTCCCCTATTTTTGTGACCCCATCGTAGTGGTAAGTCGTGATTCAAAGAAATGGAAGAAGAACTTGGGGAACTTAGAGAATTGGTCGTCCAGTTGAGGGCGGATAATGAGCGTTTGCGCCAGGAAAGTGCTTTCGCGTTGCCTGGCCCCAGCGCATCATCTTCCCATGGGCCCGATCCCACGCGGGTTGTGCCTCCTCCAGGCATTGCTGGTGCCAATCCATCCGAAAGATTTGTGTTTGTGCCTCGTGACCGGAAGTGTCCACGGTTCAATGGTAGGTCTGGTATTGGCATCAGTGATTGGATCGAGGAGGCACAGGCTTGTATTCGGACCCGTCATTTATCGGTGGGCGAGCAGGCGTTCTTTCTTCTCGATCATTTAGAGGGGGAGGCCCGAGACGAAATCCGATATCGTTCCGAGGCTGAACGAGGGGATCCGGAAAAGATTTTCTCCGCTCTACGTGAGGTTTTTGGCTGCTCGCAGTCCCACGTAGCATTACAGGAAGCGTTCTTTTCCAGACGACAGTTGGAGGGGGAAAGTCTCTTGGAGTTTTCTCTTGCTCTGATGGGTCTTATGGAAAAAGTTAAACAGCGATTCCCTGGGGCTGTTTTAAATGCTCCAATATTGCTGCGTGACCAGTTCGTCGAGCATGTTATTGATAATGCCCTCTGCCGTGAACTTAAACAGTTAGTTCGCCGTCAACCAAGTGCCACACTATTGGAAGTACGTAGTGAGGCGATACGGTGGGAGCAGGAGGGTTTGCCAGGGGGTGCGCGGGCTCGTAGCCAGTCTGTCCCGTTTTCATATGGGATTCAATATGGTGTGCAGGGGGGTCAGCGTTCTGTTATAAATGAGTCTTCATCGTCTGAATTGCACGAATTACGAGAAATGTTAAAAGCTCAACAGAATCAGTTAAATCAGCTGACTCAAAGTTTAGCCCAGTTTCAGGGCGTACGTTCGCGTAGTCATTCTCCGCGTTATGGACCGGGGGTTTGTAGGCGGTGTCATCAACCTGGCCATTTTGCCAGGGAGTGTAATTTGTTACTGCCGACCAATTCGGCTTCTGATTCATCGTCTTCTGATCGCTCGCGTCATGACCCTACCACGTCGTCATTAGCGAGGGGGCAACGTCATCCAAGCCAGCCGTCGGGAAACTAGTGCCCGCCGGGCTGTTGAGCCACAGCTCGGCAGGGGTAATGGGGGGCTCGATGTCTCATTTAATGTCTGGCTGCCCACAATTGGTGGTCAGGATGGGAGGGGTTGGAGTGCCGTGCTTGATTGACGCAGGCTCTATGGTGTCTACAATAACCGAGAGCTGTTTTTTAAGCCATTTTGAACCTTGGGGTCAGGAGCGTCTAAAACTTTGCCAATGGCTCCAACTGCGGGCAGCTAATGGGCTCGCTATTCCATATCTTGGTTATATAGAATTGGATGTTGAGCTGTGTGGTAAGATAGTGCCAGGGTGTGGGATATTGGTAGTAAAGGATCCCCCTGGCGATACGTGTGCTCAGGTCCCAGGAATACTGGGAATGAATGTGTTGAGCCGGTGTTACCAAGAACTGTTTGGTCAACATGGCCAAGCGTTGTTCGACTCTCCACCAGTAGTAGAGGTTCCTGATTTTGTGATGCAGGCTTTACAGCAGTGTCACAAGGACACATGTCAGCCAGGACTTGGACAGGTAGGGCGAGTAAAGGTGCGAGGGCGTCGTCAGTGTCGTATTCCAGGTGGCACCATGAAGATTGTGGCTGCCACCTGTTCCGAGCAGTACTCTCAGGGCACGGTGTTGTTTGAGCCGCTTGAGTCGGGACTCCCGGCGGGCCTTCTGGCCTCACCTGCCTTGGTGCCGTCAGTTCGAGGTACAGTCTACATTCCAGTCGTAAATGTAGGGTTGTTAGATGTGGTACTCTATCCAAATACCCTGCTGGGTACCCTACATGGGGTGTTTGTTGTAAGTTTGCCTCCTGGGGTCACGGAGGTGAAGGGGACCATTGCAATGGTAGGGGCTCAAGAGTGTGTGTTAGAACCTTCGCTACAGCAGCGGATTGATATGGTTGATTTATCCGCCTTGGAGATTAAGGAGCAGGATAGGGTTAGGACCCTGTTACAGGAATATCAGTCGGTGTTTTCAGCGCATGAGAGTGACTTGGGCTGTACAAACTTGATTTCACACGACATTCCCCTTACAGATGACGTTCCGGTTCGGCAGCGGTACAGGCGCTTGTCACCCTCAGAGTATGATGTAGTGAAAATGCATATTAACCAGCTGCTAGATGCCCAGATAATTAGAGAGAGCTCGAGTCCATATGCATCCCCTATCGTCCTGGTGAAAAAGAAAGACGGTAGCCTACGCATGTGCGTGGATTTGGCCAGCGGTTACAACCAAGTTCCCGTCACGGAGGGGGATAAGTCTAAGACAGCTTTCTGTACGCCATTTGGGTTATTTGAGTGGAATAGGATGCCGTTTGGGCTTTGTAATGCTCCCAGCACTTTCCAGCGTTTGATGGAAAGATTGTTTGGGGACCAACGGCATCAGTCCTTGCTGTTATACCTGGACGACATCGTGGTATTCTCCTCCTCAGTGACTCAACATCTGGAATGGTTGGAAGTAGTTTTGGGTCGATTGAAGCGGGAAGGGCTTAAAGCTAAGCTGGAGAAGTGTGTGTTTTTCCAAGAACAGGTGAAGTATTTGGGTCATGTGGTATCTTCTCAGGGGGTTGCCACGGATCCAAGTAAAGTGGAGGTAGTGGCTAGTTGGGCCTGTCCAGGAAGTGTTATAGAGCTCCGTTCTTTTTTAGGGTTTGCCAGCTATTACCGCCGCTTTGTAGAGGGGTTCGCCAGGGTGGCAGCCCCCCTACATAAGCTAGTGGCAGAGTTTGCTGGGGGCAAGCGTAAAAGGGTAGTGGGTCAAGGGTTTGCCGGTGCTTGGACTGAACAATGTCAAAGGAGTTTTGACACCCTGCGGGAGAAGCTTACCACTTCCCCTATTTTGGCATATGCCGACTTTTCTTTGCCCTTTATTCTTGAGATAGATGCAAGTTTTCAAGGGTTGGGGGCTGTTCTGTCTCAGGAACAGGAGGGAAAAGTTAGGCCTATTGCCTTTGCCAGCCGTAGCCTGCGACCCACTGAGCGCAATTCTGCAAACTATAGCTCTATGAAATTTGAGTTTTTGGCGCTCAAGTGGGCAATGACCGAAAAATTCAGGGAGTATTTGTGGGGGCAAAAGTGCATTGTTTTTACAGATAACAACCCATTGAGCCATTTGTCATCAGCGGTTGGGGCCACAGAACAGCGCTGGGCTGCACAGCTTGCTGTTTTTGATTTTGAAATTCGGTACAGGCGGGTAAGAGTAATGGTAATGCCGATGCCCTTTCAAGGCAGTTCCCAATCGATAGTGGGGAAGTAGGGCAGTTCGTACCAGTTACTGTGCTTCCTGCATCAATACAACAAGCTGTAGGAATAGAGCCTATGCATCAGGCAACTCAAGCGGCCCTTAAGGTCTTCCCGAGCTATTCCGCTGCTGACCTCAGGGCACTGCAGGACGTTGACCCAGACATTGGGGGTGTGGGGCGTCTCTGGCGCAGTAAAAACTTTCCAGGTCCAGACGAACGGAAAGTACTGTCTAAGAATAGTCTCATTTTGCTCCGCCAGTGGGATCGACTGGTGGAACGAGGAGGAGTTCTTTATCGTCGGGTTTTCCGTCCCGATGGGAGAGAGGAAATCCTTCAAGTTCTTTTGCCATCTGTGTTAAGAGCTGAGGTCTTGAGGGGGTTACACCAGGAGCATGGACACCAGGGCATTGAACGCACGACCGAGTTGGTCCGGCAGCGTTGCTACTGGCCTGGTATGTCCGGTATGGTGGCCAGATGGTGTAAGGAATGTGACCGTTGTCAATCCGCCAAGGGGGTACAGCCAGTGGCCTCTAGTTTTATGGGGCACTTGTTGGCTTCGAGGCCCAATGAGATCTTGGCTGTGGATTTTACCGTGTTGGAGCCAACCAGTTCAGGTTTGGAGAATGTGTTGGTGATCACAGATGTGTTCACCAAATATACCCTGGCGGTTCCTACACGGGATCAGCGGCCCAAGTGTTAGTGGTGGAGTGGTTCTGTAAGTTTGGGGTCCCTGGTCGTATACATTCTGACCAGGGCCGCAATTTTGAGTCTTTATTAATACAACAGCTCTGTGGGTTGTATGGGGTGGAGAAGTCGCGAACAACCCCCTACCATCCTGCAGGGAATGGTCAGTGTGAAAGGTTTAACAGGACTTTGCATAACCTTTTGCGCACATTGCCTCCATTGAGTAAGCGGGATTGGGCTGCATGTCTCCCGCAGGTCCTGTTTAGTTATAACACTACCCCCCATCAATCCACTGGTGAGTCACCATACTACTTGATGTTTGGCCAAGAGCCTCGGTTACCCGTTGACTTTTTGTTAGGTAAGGTAGAGGAGACTTCCGTGGGAAAAGTGCATGAGTGGGTTGTAGAGCATCAAACCCGGTTGCAGGTGGCTTTCGAGGGGGCACATGAACACTTGAGAGTTGTTGCGGAACTGGTTTATCTCCGCGATTTTGGTGTGAGAGGTCGGTCAAAAATCCGAGATCTGTGGAGACCAGTGGTGTACCAAGTTGTGAGAGCCCCTACGAAAGGAGGCTCGGTGTACTCTATTGCCCCTGTGGATGATTTAGATAAGGTAAGGCAAGTACATCGCTCCTTATTGAAAATCAGAATTCAGCAAGATTCTGGTGATGTACCTGCTCAGGACCCTGAGGCCATATTGGCTCCGGATGAGCAGGCACCTGAGGAGTCTGAACTGGGAGATTTATGGGTTGTAGTATCTGGGCCCCCAGTGACCGAGGAGGTTAGTGTCCCAGTAGACTTGGGCGGTGTAGACCCTCCTAGTGGTGAGGTGGTGGTGGCCCCACCTAACTTGGGTCAGCCCGTTGGGGATGAGCTAATTCCAAGGCCAGAGGGTTTGTATGATAGGACCGTGCGACAAAGTAGTCGAACTACAGCTGGCCAACATTCTAATGTCCACCACCTTCCACGATCTGTGGGGGGGTTTGATACGGTGGATGGAGCATCTAGGGCTATTTCAGTACTGTTTAGGCCCTGGGATTAAGGGGTGTTCATCGTCGGGGCGACGATGCAGAAGCGGGGGGGGGATGGATTGGCGAGTCCCTTCCTGCTTCCGGATTAGTCGGTTGAGGTGCTCATTGAGTGTCCTATCATTGGGCCAGGGGGATGTATAAATTTGGCTGGGGAGCATTTTGTTGTCACGGGTGCTACGCCCCTGTCTGCGTCATCACGAGTCGCCAGTCAGAGCTGTCTGTTTGGGTAAACCTTGCGGCTGGTGTTGGGTTGACGTGTTTCCTCGCGGCAGGTAAGTGAAACGGCTATAATACTTTTATTTCTTGTGGAAGACTGCGTATGTAATTTCTATGCGTTTGTGTTAGTGTATAGTCCGGGGTGAGCCGAAGAGAGAGAGAGCGGCGTTAATAATACCGACAGTGCCTGCCTTTACACATTGTACTATGGTGTGGTAGGGCTATTAAATCGAGTGAGCCTACGGGTGCACAGAAGTGCTGTGTACGCGATTTCTGGGAAGACAACCCACACGGTATGTTTTAAGTGCTAACCGTGCTACATTTCCAAATAGTGGGTTGTGGGTTGTTAAATGGATTATAAATCGGTTGTCTCATCGGCGGTTCTTGTTCCCCCTGTGCACTATAATCTCAGATCTACGGAACGAGCCTGCAGCTTCGGGCTTACCCTTATAGTAACCTGTGTTTCCGGATCACTCATCCCAAGGGTATGTGTTTTAAAGGTAATAAACGTTTTGCATGTATGGTGAGTTGTTTAACGTTTATTTTAATTCTATTACAGATTTGCGCTTCTATGGGTGACTAACGTGGAATTATCGCCCGGGAGGCGCTGTTGCTTTGCCTATAATTTAGCGTGTGTGTGTGTGTGTGTGTGTGTGTGTGTGTGTCTGAAGCTTATTGGTTGCTTTTGGGGTTTTGTGGCCCTTTTTCTTTTGTGTTTACATTTAAATGTTAAAGGTTGGTCTTGCTTTCATTTAATGTTCCTTGAATTATTTTGTTATTATTTCTTTCATTTTGTATTGTGTAACTTGAGTTATTTTGTTTACCGAGGAGGGATTAATATCCCTCTTTTCCCTTTTTGGTCTTTTTTCCTGTTTTAGTTTTTATATAGGAGGTGAAAGGCACAGTAAAGAGCTAAAGCTGCCCTCACCTCCTGTGTGTTACTTGTGCACACTATTCATATGTTTGTGACTTGCACAGTATCCCATCAGTGGCCTTCTTGACTCTTCTTTTGTGTAACTTTATTCGTTTGTGGTTACAGGAGCTGAGTGCCGAAGGCGGGGCGGATTGTGGTGGTGGTTTTGCTTCACGAGTGCTGTGCTGGGTGCAGTGGTGTGTGTGAGTGTCTACACAGGTGCAACCAAAAGTTGTGTGGTGCTGTGGAGGCCGATTAGTGCCCTTGATCCCCGTTGTTATGCCTTGGCTCCTGCATTCACATCGATAAAGGTGTCCGATTATTGAAGTTATTTGTGTTATAGTTGAGTAATTTCTGTTTTTGGTTTTTCATTAGGTGCATCAGATACTTTTATCATTAATAAAAGAAATCCATACTAATTTTACCCACGTCTTCCGCTGATTCTTTGTACACGAACCTGTGTTGCCTAAGTGCAAGTTATTTTCCCTGGCCAAGTGCCAGGGTGGCGTAGTCGCTACATTTTCTTTCGTCAGCCCTCGGTGTGTCATGCCACAATAGGTTTTATTATTATTTTATTATTAATTATGTTTTATCTAATTGAAGTCAGATAAGAGGTTAATAACCAAAATGAAGAAATGTATTAATCCAAATCTTATTATCTAATGTGAAAGGAAAGACTAGAACGCGCGAGAATCCTTCACCATGCCTCTGGAGACCGCCATTGGACCAGTGGGTGGTTTCCCACCTTACAGTTGACCAAAATCATCCTCTTTCTCAAGATCATCAGCATCCAGCTGCAGATCATCTCTATCATCATCATCATCATCATCATCATCATCATCATCATCATTTAACTTTTTTACCTCATCATTGTCTTTTTTTATCATCTGTGTCATTATCACTTTGTAGCTGCTCCTTGGGGAAAGTAGTAATATAGAAGCGTAGCCTGGGCATGCAGAGAGGATCAGAGATTAAACCGATGGTCACATCCTCATTGACCCGATTTTGTTTATAATCCCACACTTCAAACTTGAAATCAGTTTCATTGCCTTTGGTTGACATTCCATGTGGACAGAAGAGATTGTAGGACAGTATCCATGACACATTTTACTGCAACCACTACTGTCCTTGTGCCTCCTTCTTGATTAGCTCTCATTTGCTTTAATTGTCCATTCTCACTGTGCAGCCGCCCGATTTCAATTTTGCGATGAGTAGCTCTCCCTTTCTTTTTTGCAGGACCTGAAGATCCAATGTTTTGCACTTGATCTTCAGGTTTATTTGCATCAGCTTCCTTTCTCATCTGGAGCTTTGCCCTGAGCTTTTCAAAAAGACCCAACGTTTTTTTTCTGAAGTGGCGTTGGATTTTTGCAGAAGTTAATCAAAGCCAGCCGATCGCCATACGAGGAAATGTATTTAGCCAGATTCCGGTCTTCCATAAAAGAGATGACGTCTTTGTCAATCTGTTAAATGAATGAAACTATGTTTAATAATAGTTTGTGTTCTTTAAAATTTAACATGAATAACTCACCAAAACAGCATTTAGAAAATGGAAAACATTATGTTTAGATGCGTAGACCAAAGCTTTATCTAAACCCTTACTAGTTTAGTTTTTGTGTGCAAAAGGAAGCAGTAAAATTGGGAGTCTCCCTTAATGGCAAATCCTTTTGCATGTTTAGTGAATAATATTCAAACCTATTATTTGATATTTTACGTTGTGTATGATTAACATATACACAATATATTCAGAATGATTAGTGCTGCACAATTAATCCAATAATTAATGCAGTAATTAATGCAATATGGACTTGGGTAATTATTTAATTGCAAAAGGCTGCAATTTATTATAGGTGATATCCACATGGTCAGAAACTTATGCTGAGTTTGTTAATAATTTAAACATTTAAACGTTTATTTTTTAATACTTATAAAGCAAAAAATAAATATTGGCAAACATCCTCTTAACAAGATAATTTGCCAAATTATTTTCTGTTAGCATGGATAAACTGTTTAACCTCCTTCCATCAAGAAGGAGATACAGGAACTTACGTACCAGAACCAGCAGGTTTAGGGACAGTTTTTTCCATCCACCATCACACTACTGAACTCAACACTACACCGCTAAATCACTACAAAACAAACATAAACAAAAGACTGTATATAACCTCTGTACAATACATGTACATACTTCATATTATATATTTTTCACTCCTCAGTACATCTGCACTTTTTATATCTGTATGTATACTTATCATCACTGTACATTCTGCCCAACATTTCACATTCATTTGTGTATATAATGTATGTGTATATATTTATATATATATATTTCTTATATATAGTAGACTGTTTATTCAGCTTGCTACTCCTTACTGCCATAATCCTGTGATCTGTAACCGTCATAGCCTTTATATTTATTCACTGTATATACTTCATATATATATATATATATACCACTGCTGTAAATATGCTAGATATTTATCTGCACTGTAAATATGCTAGATATTTATCTGCACTTTTTGCACAACTGCTACATTTTGCACTTCTGGTAGATGCCAAACTGCATTTTGTTGCTGTGTACCTGTACAATGCAATGACAATAAAGTTGTATCTATCTATCTATCTATCTATCTATCTATCTATCTATCTATCTATCTATCTATCTATCTATCTATCTATCTATCTATCTATCTATCTATCTATCATAAATACGTTTCACTTTGATTACAGGCTGTTCTCTTGAGGGGATGCGTATGACTATTATACCAAGGTGCAGGTGCTTGTTCTCTAACCTTTTTTTTAAGGCTATGGGGTCTGTAGTAAAATGGTTATCTGTCCCCCAAGAGTAAATACTCTGTTTGTTAATATTGCCTTGGTTAATGACTTACTGCATTTTATGCCTTTTGGTCCTGACAAAGATTCCTGTGATGTCCAAGTAGTATTTAGTTTAAAACTACTTTCAAATTAAGCTTATACTGTTAAAATGATAGTCCCTGCAGTTGTTCTTATGGAAACATACACTATAAGTTACACAAGTAACAAACATATATGTAGACTAATGTGTTAATGTGCTCAAGTGCATTTAGGCTAATGTAGCTAAAGTTTCTACTGTTGTGTATTCAATTAGATTCATTGTGATGCTGTAGTTGTTAATGCACTGTAATACTTTTACACCAAAATTTACAGCCTTTCAGAGCTGTAAATGTTAACCATAATCAGTAATCTTATGTTGGAGATTTAAACTACAATTGGATACTGATCTATCTAAGTTTTGTCCTATTAGACATGTGCTGACCAGCTAAGATAAGAGGAAAAGTATAAGCTTGTATGTCGATAGAAACCGCTGAGCTAATGGAACAATTGTTTAGTCATTAGTTAGCACACACACATTGAATAATCTATGTTGAACCAATCTCTCAAGGTGGACTTGTATGGGTAATTCTACCATAAGTAACACCAACAATACCACTGTAAAGAGTAGAGTTAACTGCTGAATTTTAACATGTAATGCTTCTCTCCACAGCAATTAGAGGTGCTACACCTTAAACTTAAAAAAGTTATGTTTTGTTAATGGGCTTTCATCGCATTTATTGTTTATTTATTGTTAATGTGCCCAGTGTTTTCATAGAAAACTCCAGATGCGTTGAGAACGTTTATGTGTAAAAAGAAGGCAATTCTTTCTGTTTCCCTGAGTTTTTCAGAATCAAACAAAGATGGCTGAATGGATGGTAACATTGGCCTTTCCAGTGAAGAGAATAATGCAAGAATACACAGAGCAACAACCAGCACTTAAGAATGGAATATTTTTCCATTCCAGTTTGATTTGGGATCTAACTTTTAAGCTCACTGTATGTATGTATGTTACATTCCTCATTACTGGCCAAATATTATATTGTATGTGTTCCATGTTAAGATGTCAGATTTCAGACAATTCTATGATCACTATAGGACATCCCCATTGCTTATGATTTTTTTTTATTTGTTTATTATTAAGACTTTACTGTTTGTGTACGAAATTTTCCTATTTCCTTCAGTGTATTATGTTCTATTGTATTTGTTCTATGTTAGGATGTCAGATTGCGTATGGTTCAATGTAGGACATATCTATTGGTTGTGATAGTTCCTGAAGGCCTCCATTCCAAACTCAGTTAAAATTTTTACATATAGCTAAATATTTAATAGAAATATGTCTAATACATTTGCTCAATTGGATGAAGCAATAACAGGTGTGCCTAAGGATGATGACCCAATGACGGATAAGATTTTACATATACCAAAATTTTAGGGGAAACCTGCGTTGTAAGCATGTCGAATGGGCTGAAGATATAACTGGTGTGGATGAGGTTATGATACGATGATGGGTAAGATTCTCTGAGGGCCGAAGGAGGACAACCTAGGCAGGGCTTCACCGCCACTGGGCACCTGCCTAAGACAGGAGGTGTAATCTGTGTAAAGGGAGTGGATGTGATGCTTCAGGGCCAAAAGCATCAAAGGGGGACTGTAAGAATTACAGACTGCCTCAATCCAGATTTCACCCCATGCTATATCAAATTCAGCTCATCCGCAGAACAGCTTAAATTTTAAAAAAAGTAGTTGTGTAGTTTGATGTAGAATTTTAGTTGTATTAATCTTAATCATAGTCTTAATTTAATCAGTCTGGGAGAGGCAGCAAACCATCAAGGACTATCTCTAACCAAAAGGTGCCTGAGACCATGATTATCATTTAAACAATACCCTAACCCGACCTGCTGGGGGGCTGGAACCAGCAAAGGTGTCAGCAACAGTGACCTCTGTCTCGATCACCCAGCCATATGTTCCTTTACTCATTTCCTACCCTTAATTTACAATTAAAAGATAAACCCTATATACACTTCAAAAGGAAGAACAATGTAAAATATCTAGGCAGAGTTTGTTCTGGGTTCTTTCTGACTCCGATGAACCCAAAGTGCTTCATGTATTTTGTCACTGCTACGCTGTTATAAACTTCTTTCTTTATTACGATCTTCGTTGTCCTCTTCATTTTTTTCTTACACTATGATGTTTGCAGATGATGTTGTGATTTGTGGTGAGAGTAAGGGGCAGGTTGAGAAGAGCCTGGAGAGGTGGATGTAAGCACTGAAGAGTGAGGGCAGTGGAGTGGTGTGGTTGCAGGGAGAATAGGTGGTGAAGGTGGAGAGACAAAATTAATCTCATCCACCTTCAGCACCTCTTTTCCCTGCAACTGCACCACTCCACTGCCCTCCATCTCATTCACACACATGTACTCTGTCTTCCACCTACTGACTTTCATTCCTCTTATATATATATATATATATATATATATATATATATATATATATATATATATATATATATATATATAGGACAGGGTGGTATGGAGACCGATGATCCGCTGTGGCGACCCCTAATGGGAGCAGCCAAAAGAAGAAGAAGAGTTTATATATACATATACAGTGAGGAAAATAAGTATTTGAACACCCTGCTATTTTACAAGTTCTCCCACTTAGAAATCATTCAGGGGTCTTAAATTGTCCTCGTAGGTGCATGTCCACTGTGAGAGACATAATCTAAAAAAAAAAAATCCAGAAATCACAATATATGATTTTTAAACTATTTATTTGTATGATACAGCTGCAAATAAGTATTTGAACACCTGTTTATCAGCTAGAATTCTGACCCTCAAAGACCTGTTAGTCTGCCTTTAAAATGTCCACCTCCACTACATTTATTATCCTAAATTAGATGCACCTGTTCGAGGTCGTTAGCTGCATAAAGACACCTATCCACCCCATACAATCAGTAAGAATCCAACTACTAACATGGCCAAGACCAAAGAGCTGTCCAAAGACACTAAAGACAAAATTGTACACCTCTACAAGGCTGGAAAGGACTACGGGGAAATTGCCAAGCAGCTTGGTGAAAAAAGGTCCACTGTTGGAGCAATCATTAGAAAATGGAAGAAGCTAAACATGACTGTCAATCTCCCTCGGACTGGGGCTCCATGCAAGATCTCACCTCGTGGGGTCTCAATGATCCTAAGGAAGGTGAGAAATCAGCCCAGAACTACACGGGAGGAGCTGGTCAATGACCTGAAAAGAGCTGGGAACACTGTTTTCAAGGTTACTGTTGGTAATACACTAAGACGTCATGGTTTGAAATCATGCATGGCACGGAAGGTTCCAGCACATGTCCAGGCACGGCTTAAGTTTGCCAATGACCATTTGGATGATCCAGAGGAGTCATGGGAGAAAGTCATGTAGTCAGATGAGACCAAAATAGAACTTTTGGGTCATAATTCCACTAAACGTGTTTGGAGGAAGAAGAATGAGTACCATCCCAAGAACACCATCTCTACTGTGAAGCATGGGGGTGGTAGCATCATGCTTTGGGGCTGTTTTTCTGCACATGGGACAGGGCGACTGCACTGTATTAAGGAGAGGATGACCGGGGCCATGTATTGCAAGATTTTGGGGAACAACCTCCTTCCCTCAGTTAGAGCATTGAAGATGGGTCGAGGCTGGGTCTTCCAACATGACAATGACCCGAAGCACACAGCCAGGATAACCAAGGAGTGGCTCTGTAAGAAGCATATCAAGGTTCTGGCGTGGCCTAGCCAGTTTTCAGACCTAAACCCAATAGAGAATCTTTGGAGGGAGCTCAAACTTTGTGTTTCTCAGCGACAGGCCAGAAACCTGACTGATCTAGAGAAGATCCGTGTGGAGGAGTGGGCCAAAATCCCTCCTGCAGTGTGTGCAAACCTGGTGAAACACTTCAGGAAACGTTTGACCTCTGTGATTGCAAACAAAGGCTACTGTACCAAATATTAACATTGACTTTCTCAGGTGTTCAAATACTTATTTGCAGCTGTATCATACAAATAAATAGTTAAAAAATCGTACATTGTGATTTCTGGATTTTTTTTAGATTATGTCTCTCACAGTGGACATGAACCTACGATGACAATTTCAGACCCCTCCATGATTTCTAAGTGGGAGAAACTGCAAAATAGCAGGGTGTTCAAATACTTATTTTCCTCACTGTGTATATATATACATACACCATATATCGAATTTATATTCATGTTGGCTACTGCAGCGGGTTTTATCAATAATCTCCCTAAATTGTCGACATTCTTTGGATCACTGTCTGACCCCGCAGAGCTCAAGTGGCCCTTTTAATGTCTAAAATCAAGATTCTGCTACACTATACATTATGTACCTTCCCATAAACTAAATTTTTTTATGATGTCACAATACAATACAGTAAATATATTCTCCTGGGTAATTAACAAGACTGCAGATTTGTGCTTCGGCCATCGCTTCTAAATGCCATTTCTATACCGAGAAACAGTGTTTTTCCATCGATTTGGTGTAAAATCTAACAGTTAATACTACAGTACCCATGAGTCTTATCGAGCGTTACTATGGTGAAGTGTGCCTGATATTTCAACAATACGATGTTATTGACCATCAGTTTTAATTGTTTCTGTTTCGATTGTAAGAAATAATGTTTTTTGTGGGATCAGTTGTGGATTATTAAATACAAATGTATCAAGATAAAATAACTTTACATTTTTATAATTCTAATAAACAATATCACACTTATGTTAATGTGATTATGCAAAGGAGTATGTCTTGGATTGTTTTCTCTGTTTACAACAATTTTTTTTTTTTTAATAATTCATGTATTTATGAGTTGCGCATCAGGGTCAAAGGAGTTGGATGGTCTGTTAAAACTGAACTCTTTGTGGCCTTTTTCATTTTCATAAATGTAAAGTTAAAAAATTTAAAGGTTTTTTGTATTGATCTAAAACTATTCTATGATTGTCTTTGCTCATAACTTTATAAGACAGCTGCTAAAACATCTGTACTAATTATTAGCATTGTCCCTGACTATCTTCAAGCGACGACTGAAGACCTACCTCTTCCTGAAGTACTTAAATTAGCACTTTCCAAGCTTGTAGAATTCAAGGGTTATATTTATATTGAGTTTGTAATCTTGCGTACCAGTGTAGATTTATTCATTACTAGAGACTCAAAGCACTTTTGTAAGTCGCTCTGGATAAGGGCGTCTGCTAAATGCCGCAAATGTAAATGTAATGTAAATTATGATTTCGCTATAAGGGTTAACTCCTAATTATTTTCTGAAGCTTACATTTAGATTTTTTGTTTCTTATTTGTTATTATTTGTTTGCTTATCTATTTAGATTTCTTTTAATTTATTTGTTTATGCCGTTGCCGTTGTGTTTTGTATTCTGTTTGTGTATATACTTTATTGTTTTGTGTCAGTTCAAGCCATATATTGTTCTTTTAAATAATATTTGTGCTATTTATGTCCCCTGTGAGTGTTATATTAAAAAAAAATAACTGGTGCTCAAACCAGTGCCCAGATGATGTTTATAAACATAAATAATGATCATGATGATTTTGTTTAAATGTTGTAAATGATATCTTTTTTTGTCATCAAACCCACATGGTATCAGGGAAAAAGAAAAACACTTGTTAAACGGGACAGTTAACTTTATTATAAGTTAATTGTAGATGAAGTTATATCAGATGAATAGTAACTTAGTGTGGAACACTGCCTTATTGTGTGGGTTTGGGGTCATTTGATCTCAATCATCATGGTGTAGAATAACCGGGGGACGTGGGGGAAATTTACATTTAAGAAGATGTAAAATGTAAATGTGTTTTCAAGGGCCAGTCTAGAAGGAATAATAAAAAAAAAAACCCTGTCACTTAGACCAAAAATGGTATTTATAGTATTATTACATTTGACACTTTTGTCCCCTCCCTTAAAAAATGTGTAACTAATCACATCTTAGCCTTAACACATTACAGGCCTAAATGAATAAAGGCCTAAAGAAACAGCAACATTGGAAAATACAAATAAACTGCATTCATTCTACTACATTCATACTGTACTATTTAAAGCTCTTTAATGATCAGCTGATGATGCTGCATCTCACACCCTGTGACCCATTGGAGAACACAAGCAACCTGGAGGAGGTGAGGACCACACAGGTGGAATAGACAAGGAACATGCAGGTTGAGCAGATGAGTATTACAAAGGAGCAGGTGGAGCAGATGAGCACTATAGAGGGGCAGGTGGAGCAAGTGACCATTATGGAGGGGCAGGTGGAGCAGATGAGCACTACAGAGGAGCAGGTGGAGCAGATGAGCACTACAGAGGAGCAGGTGGAGCAGATTTTGTCAGAAAGTTAGGGTTATAGGATCCAAGGCAGATGCAAAAGGAGCAGGGGAGAAAGGCTGTGCAGAGCTGAATCGGGAAGCCGATTCAGGGAGTCGATTCAGGGAGTCGATTCAGGGAGTCGATTCCGGGAGCCGATTCAGAGAGCCGATTCAGAGAGCCGATTCAGAGAGCCGATTCAGAGAGCCGATGTGCGCGAAGGGGTGAGGATTCCGAGCCGGAAACCAGAGCGCGTTCAGCGCGAGCCGGAAACCGAAACGCGCGTTCAGCGCGAGCAGAGCAGAGCCGAGCCGGAAACCGGAACACGTCCAGCGCGAGCAGAGCAGAGCCGAGCCGAGCCGAGCCGAGCCGGGAACCGAAGCGCGTTCAGCGCGAGCAGAGCAGAGCAGAGCCGAGCCGAACCGGAAACCGGAGCGCGTTCAGCGCGAGCCGGAAACCGAAGGACAGAATGTTCAGGTCAGAGACAACGAAACAAACAAAAGAACAAACAAACAAAACAGAATACGCTGGAGAGTGCTCAGGGCAAGCCTAAAGACAATCTGGCACTGACTGAAGGATTCAGGCGTCCTTATAAGTGCCAGAAAATCATACACCAAATCCGTGCAGCTGGTTGGGAGTGGGCGTTTCCTCTGTGGTTGAGGCGGTAATACCTGAAGTGCTCAAGCGGGCTGACAGATTTAAAGAGTTACAGTTTAAAGGCTTGAAGTGTTTGTACCATGTGTTCCTTTAACATTACTTGACTTCTAGTTTTTTTTCCCCATAGCGCTTTATGCAGGTACAGGCTGCATGATATATCTTTTCAAAAAAGAAAAATAGTCACATTGCAGGACGCATGATGCCAAGTAGGGGAAAATAACTCAAACACATCATGCTTTATCTTTTTATTGTGAAATTACTATTCTTATGTTTTTTTTTCATACATATGTCAGGGGTATTGTTGTTACAGTGTTTAAGCTAGGATAGGCAATGCTAGAGAAAGTATTCTACCTCTCCTATCAGGGCCAACACCAAAGCAACTCCCCCAAAACACATGAACGTGCTCTGCCTGACTACTGCTGGAGCACTAACCGTGTTAAACTCAAACCTCATCTCTCATTCACACGTATTAAAACACAGAACATTATCAACAAATTCCCCCTGAAATAAAATAAAACAGTTAATAACTTATCGAACATAAATACAGCAGCCATGGTGTCGCTTCAGGCTCTTCAGCTCCCTAAAGTTAGTTCACTGCTGGTTCAGCAGCATACATCTGTGCCTCGGCAGCGAGTCAAACTTGTATGGACTCACTTGTATTATACTGGCACACACTCCCAATGGTGGCCCATTGTTAATATGGTGGAACGGGACACTGCTTATTACAGACCTTCGACGAGGCTCAATGTCAGGATTAACGATATTAGGATCATTTTTTATTATTTATTTCTGGCTGTACTACACCACCATTTTCCCACCCCTTGTGTTCCCTGAACAAGTCAGCAAAGGATCAGCAATTGGAATAATCACAAACAGTATGGGCATAAACAAAAAACACAACACTTGGGTATAATAAAACTTAAAACTTTAATTCAATCGCAGTAAAAATACATGTACTTTACACCTATTAGTACATGTACTGCTGCACTTGTGTGATGTTGTGATTTTGATGTAGTTGAAATAATATGTTGAAGTTTTATTTGGTATATGAGTAATTTTCTTTCTCCAAACCCACTGCTGTCTATAACTCGTCAGTCTAGAATCTGTTGTTTCACATCATCCAAATCAGACACACACACACACACACACACACACACACACACACACACACACACACACAGTGTGCCATCTACAGGCTGAATTTAGCATTGCTTTGATATTTCAGTGTTAACAGTCTGCCTGCAATTATAATCATGTTGTAAGTAGACTTTGACAAAGTAATCTAAACTAGCATAACTAGCCAGCCATAAGCTAGTTAACATGCTAGTTTAGATTACTTTGTTAAAGTCTACTTACAACATGATTATAATTGATTATAACTGATTATAATTGGCATGTATTTTCTGATCAAATGCAATTGAAACTAAATGCAAAAGTCTGGTGTCCTATGGATTTAGCATTTTGATGGAACGCTTTGTGGTTTCGTCAACCATTTTTATGTTCTCACAATATGTTATGTATCTTGTTGCCATTAGTAGTTATAGTAATTCTGTTGTATGCTTCTAGAATAACCTTTTTGTATGCTTCTGTTGACCATACTCTGAACTATCCTTTTGTGTCATGTGTTATTTTCCTCGTACACACACACAGTGGTTCCTGTATTTCTGTTTTAGGCTTATCTTTTGCAGGCTCAACATGACCTTGTGGAGTTGTCTCTCCTAACTTTCTCTTCTGTTCACACACACCTGGCAGCCCTCCCCTTTTCTCCTTCTCTTTGGAAATATATCCTAATGTGTGAGACAATAAAGCTTTGGAACTTCTCTCTGAAAGCTGACCCGTGTGTTTCATTGAGACCTCCCCATGTGGTTGTAGGAGAGTAGAAATCGAGAGGAAAGGCTGAATTCGATGGTGTCCTGTCCACGCGACAGAGGATAAAACACTTGCGGTGTGTAGTTGTGTGCAGGTGCCATCCTGAGACTCCAGTCCAGGTCTTCCTGCATTGCAGTGAACTAAATCCACACCCTCTTCACTTCTGATGAGATCAGCAGGAGGCGACCTATAAAGTCAAGGGGAAGCTGGGATTCAGGAGCTCACTTTGATTGTTATTCTGTTTTTGTAATTTCCTGTTACTGACCTACGCCCGTTCTGACTGAGTTTGCACTGTCCTGTTTTGACCATGTTTACCTCACTGTCCATTCCCCAAGCACACTTTTTACCAAATACACTTCCATCCACCTAATATATATATATATATATATATATATATATATATATATATATATATATATATATATATATATATATAGTAGATATCTATATAGTAGTATATATATATATCCCCCCGTGCCTTTAATCACACTGTGCACCCCAACCCTAGACTGGAAAGTAACAGGTTAATTTTGGTTAAATAAAAAAAAAGAAAAAAGATTAAAGAAGTCACATTGTGCTGGAACTTCATTTATATACAATAGCACATTTAGAACACAGTGGTGAGGACAAAATTTGGACTGTTTATGGATAAACACAAAGAATTATAATAAAAGTAAAAAAAAATTAAATAATGATCACAGTTATTCACGTAATTAACCAAACTAGACTTTTTTAACAGTATAGAGAATTTCTTCTCTCTGTACTCTGATTCTGTAAGTAGATAAAATTATTTGTACAAATCACATTTCCATGACACATTACATGTTGATGTTTGTGTGTTTTTGTAAGAGTTTTTCCTCATAATCCTCTGTGTGTGAGACTCAGATCAGATCCTGTAATAAAGGAGAGTAAAATGATCAGATTTTTATTACATTCATCATAATCAGTATTTACACTCTACACAAAATCAGTGTTGATCTTCTGAGTGTAGAATCTTAAAGCTGTTTGAGTGTTTAACAGCTCCAATGTACAGGATTTATACTGCAGAGCCCCAAATACACACATTCCACTAGAACATGAACAGAAATGTAGAACCTGCATACAAATGAACAGTAACTTACTGTAGTGTCTCCAGTTTACAGTGTGGATCCTTCAGTAGATCAGAGAGCAGCTTCACTCCTGATTCTCCTGCTTTATTGTACTTCAGATTCAGTTCTCTCAGGTGTGATGAGGTGTTTGACCTCAGAGCTGAAACCAGAGCAGCACAACCTTCACCTGTAATACTGCAGGATTCCAACCTGTAAAGAGAACAACAAGTATAGACCACCACACAATGTTTTACCACCCATGAAGTGTTTGTATAGAAGCAAGGAGAAACTCCAGATTGTTAAACGTCGATTTTAGTGTTTGTTATTTATAAATCTGGAAAACTATAGCAGTTGTTGCTGCTTTATTTAAATTGTGCTTCATTTTATTCATCTAAAACAGCCATATGACAGAAATGCAGGATCTACAGTGTGTAAGTGATGATCTGACCTCAGTATCTCCAGTGTACAGTGTGGATTCTCCAGTCCAGCAGAGAGCAGCTTCACTCCTGAATCCTGCAGTTTATTCCTACTCAGGTCCAGTTCTCTCAGACTGGAGGAGTTTGAACTGAGAACTGAGGACAGAATTCTACAACTTTCACCTGTGAGATTACAATCACACAATCTGGGAGAGAAATTATGATAAATCAGAACACTTACATCTCAAACACAAAAATACACAAATGTAATGTACATGTCTGTAAGATAGACCTGAGGAATCAGAAACCTGTGAAGCCCTATGTCCAGAATATCATGTTAAATATGTAAAAAGATTAATATTCAGAAAGAACAATTCTCCAACTGTTCAGGAAATGTTACGCGATGTAAAGTTTAAATGCACTAAAAGCACTAAAAAGCTCAAGAACCAAGTTTGCTTTGTTAAATAAATAAATAAAAAAAGGCTGATTTATCTTAAGTTGTAATCTAGCGTACCAGTGTATATTTATTCATTGATAGAGACTCAAAGCACTTTTGTATGTCGCTGTGGACATTGGCGTCTGCTAAATGCCACAAGTGTAAAATGTAAAAACCAAAACACTATGTCCCAGGATTGATAGATAGAAAGACTGATAGATTGAGTGTATATATATATATATATATATATATATATATATATATATATATATATATATAATTCATCAATAAACTATTTATATTTAAAAGTTTGAATAGTAAAATACTGATATTGAATATTGATTTCTTGTTATACATCAGACTTGTTGCTCTACATTTTACTGTTAATAGGTTTATTCTGTAATAATGACAATCACATAAACACAGTGTGTAAGTGATGATCTGACCTCAGTATCTCCAGTGTACAGTGTGGATTCTCCAGTCCAGCAGAGAGCAGCTTCACTCCTGAATCCTGCAGGTGATTGTAACTCAGGTCCAGTTCTCTCAGACTGGAGGAGTTTGAACTGAGAACTGAGGACAGAATTCTACAGCTTTCACCTGTGAGATTACAGTAACACAACCTGGGAGAGAAATTATGATAAATCAGAACACTTACATTGACAAGGCAAAACACACACACACACACACACACACACACACACACACACACACACACACAGCCTGGGAAAAAATGATGATATTTTAGAACAATGATATATCTCTCTCTTTCTATTCTTCTCTCTCTCTGCACATGCATGTGGGAAGGTTGAGAATGGTGTGTAGAGCGCATAAGAGCGGTTGGCGTTTTGGCAATTTTTTTTTTTAGTTTTTTGCAATCATTTTTGTGGGTCGAGTGTAGAGGAGTGTGTGTTAGCGGTTGGGACACAGTGTGTGTATGTGTGTGTTGTGTGTCTGAGAGTGTAGGAGTGTGTGTTAGCGGTTGGGACACGGGGTGTGTGTGAGAGTGTAGAGGAGTGTGTGTTAGCCGTTGGGACATGTGTGTGTGTGTGGGTGGTGTGTGTGTGTAGAGAAGTGTGTTAGCGGTTAGGACACGGTGTGTGGGTGGTGTGTGTGTGTGTGTGTGTGTGTGTGTAGAGGAGTGTGTGTAAGCGGTAGGGACACGGTGTGTGGGTGGTGTTTGAGTGTAGAGCAGTGTGTGCTAGCGGTTGGGACACGTGTGTGGGTGGTGTGTAAGTGTAGAGAAGTGCGTGTTAGCGGTTGGGACATGGTGTGTGTGTGTGTGTGTGTGTGTGTGTGTGTGTGTGTGTGTGTGAGTGTAGAGGAGTTTGTGTTAGCGGTTGGGACACGTGTGTGGGTGGTGTGTGTGTGGGTGGGTGGTGTGTGTGTGGTGTGTGTGTGTGTGTGTGTGTGTGTGTGTCTGTAAGTGTAGAGGAGTGTCTGTTAGCAGTTGGGATGCGGTGTGGGGGGGTGTTTGTGTGAGTGTAGAGGAGTGTGTGTTAGCGGTTGGGACATGGTGTGTGGGTGGTGTGTGTGTGTGTGTGTGTGAGTGTAGTGGAGTGTGTGTTAATAGTTGGGACACGGTGTGTGGGGCGAGTGTAGAGGAGTGTGTGTTAGCAGTTGGAGATTTGGTGGGACATAAGAACATTGTCTTTAAATAATGAGTGTATACTGGTTTCTCCCTCAGTTATCCTGCTAAAAAGGTCATGGTGTCTAATGTCTCTCCTTTCATTTCCGACGAGGTAATGAAAAAAGCGCTGTCTTGGTACAGGAAAAACTTCTCCCCCATGAAAAAAATCCCCCTCGGCTGTAAGTCCCCACTGGTTAAGCACTTGGTGTCTTTCAGTAGAAAAGTTTTTATGGTTCTAAATGAAGGGCTAAAATTAAATGTTTTAAATGTGGTCAAACAGGGCATTTTGTCCGCACCTGTCCTGAAAGACAGACTGACCCCGGTGTTTCCAAGCGACCGGGGTAAGACTCAGCCGATCCTGCTGGAGCCGTTCCCCCACTAGGTCCACTAGTGACATATCCACCACAGAGAAGCCCTGCTTGGCTGAACTGGACCAGGAGAAGCCCTGCTCAGCTGAACCTGTCTCAGACAAATCACTTGAACAGGAAAGAGTCACAGTGGACTCTGGAGCAGTGCTGGAGCTGCATGCGCTGGCAGAGGCATTCACAGGTGTTTTTAAATCACATTCGGCAGAACACACAACACAATTTTTTACTGGTCGTTTAGAAGTGGTGCTCTTTAAATACTTTAAGATGCATAAGTGTGGAAAGCGAGCCGGCATGCTGTTCAGGCGAATCTCCTCTCTTTACCCAACAAAATGGACAAACTTCTCCTGCTCTCCCAGACAAATTAAGACTTTTTTTTATCTCAGCTGCTCTGTGTTTCACCAAAACCTGGCAGAATGAGGCCATTCTGGGCAGCATGTTACATCTGCTGGGCTTCCAGCTGTACAGAGTGTACCGCAAAATTAAATCAGCTGGGAAATCGCAGGGCGGTGGGACATGCTTCAACATAAATGAAATGTGGTGTACAGATGTAACAGCTATGAAGAAGTTGTGCTCTCCTGATCTAGAATCACTTTTCGTCAACTGTAAGTGTTTCTACTCACCGCAGGTGTTTTCCTTTTTCATTCTGGTCAGTGTTTTTATTCCTCCGCAAGCGCATGTGAACACAGCGCTGCAACAGCTGGCCAATTGGATCGCAGACACTGAACAACAACACCCGATCTTCCAAAATTTAAACAGCATATTACATGTTCAACCAGATACAAAAACATTGATACAAAATATGCATATCACTCCATCCGCAGAGCTGCTTTAGGACTCTCTGACCACTACATGGTTCATCTTCTCCCTACATACAGGCAAAAACTTAGATCGGCTTAGCCTGTAGTAAGGACTGTAAAAAGATGGACCAATTAAAAAGAGCAGGAATTACAAGCCTGTTTTCACTGCACTGATTGGAGTGTTTTTGAAGCTGCTGCCTATGGTCTGGATGAGCTCACAGACTCTGTAACGTCTTATATCAGCTTCTGTGAGGATATATGCATACCAACCAGGACTCATTTAACATACAACAATGCCAACCCATGGTTCACAGCAAGACTCGGACAGTTTTGTCAGGTCAAAGAGGATGCCTACATGAATGGGGACAGAAGCTTGTATAATCAGGTCAGGAACACACTGACAGAGGAGATTAGAGTTGCAAAGAGGAGCTCCTCAAAAAAGCTGAAAAATCAGTTTTCAGGCAATGATCCTGCTTCAATGTGAAAAGGCCTGAGAGATATAACAAGCCATCTTGTCACAAATCTTTTACAGATTACTGGAATTGTGTGAAGTGCCCAACTGTTTTAAACGTTTCACCCTCATTCCCATCACAAAGAAACCAAAAATCACTGTACTTAACGACTGCAGAGCTATTGCCCTAACATCTGTGGTCATGAAGTCATTTGAGAGACTGGTGTTGGCTTATTTGAAGGATATCACTGGACCCTTGCTGGACCTCCTATAGTTTGCTTACCAAGCAAACAGGTCTCTGGACGATGCAGTGAACATGGGACTGCACTTCATCCTGCAAAATCCGGAAAAAACAGGGACTTCTATAAGTATCCTGTTTGTGGACTTCAGTATGGCTTTCAACACCATCATCCCAACACTCCTCCAGACCAAACTAACCCAGCTCTCTGTTCCTATCTCAACCTGTCAGTGGCTCACCAGCTTTTTGACAGATAGGCAGCAGCTAGTGAGACTGGGGAAATTTATGTCAAACAGCCATACCATCAGCACTGGTGCCCCCTAGGTATGTGTTTTCTCCCCACTGCTCTTCTCCCTGTACACCAACGACTGCATCTCTACAGACCCCTCTGTCAAGCTCCTGAAGTTTGCAGATGACACTACAGTCATGAAGCGGGACAATCATATCGACTGGCCAACTTAGGAAGTTCAACCTAACACAGGAGCTGCTCAAACAGTTCTACTCAGCCATTGTAGAGTGTGTTTTCTGTACTTCATTAACTGTCTGTTTTGGGCTCAGCTACACAGTCAGACATCAGAAGACTACAGAGGATGGTTTAAATGGCTGAAAGGATTATTAAAGCTCCACTGCTCACACTTCAAGAACTGTAGACATCCAGCGTTAGAAAAAGGGCCCAGAAAATCAACCTGGATCCCTCACATACAAGCCATGTGGTTTTTTTTTGTAATTTTGCTGTCTGGCTGACACTACAGAGCACGAAGCACTAAGACAGCCAGGCGCAAAAAAGTTTCTTCCCGCAGGCAATCTACTTCATGAACACTTAAGTGCTCTGTCCATTGTGCAATAAACCATACGTGTTAATTAGTAGGAGGACGAGGCTGTGCAAATGTGCTGAGTGTAGGAGGGGGGCATGGCTGGTGGCACCCTGACAGTACCCTCTCCCCCAGGGGCAGCTCTTGACGCTCTAACATGGTGCCAGGGATGCCCGTGGCCCCGGGGTGCAGGGCGGCTAGGGTGGCCGGCGTGAAACCCCTCCAGGAGTGCTGGGTCCAGCACATCCCGTCTGGCGACCCACGAGCATTCCTCCGGTCCTTACCCCTCCCAGTCCACAAGGTACCTCAGGGAAGAACCCCTACGTCGTGAGTCCAGAATCTCCTGCACCGCGTAGACCGACGGCTGGTCCAGCATCTCCGGGGTGGAGGATCTATGGTGACCCCCGGGTGCTCTGTGGAGAGGGCGTGAAGGGTTTCACGAGTGACACGTGGAAGGTGGGGTGGATGCGGTACCTACGAGGCAGGTTGTGTCGATAGGCCACCTGCCTGATGATCCGGAAAGGCCAGATGAAACGGGGGCTGAGTTTCCTGCAGGGTAGCCATTGGTGCAGATTTTGAGTGGACAGCCAGACCAGGGTGGACATGTCGGAGCTGGGTGTGTGCAGCTTCCCACATGTGCACGCTCTCCCGGAACCAGTAATCCATGGCTGGGATGTTCAGGAGGGTTCGTCTGTCCAGGGGAACAATGATGGCTGGAGGCCTAGCACGCACTGGAACAGGGTTAGACCGGTGGCCTATGCTCTACAAGTGGGTTGTGTAATGGAGGAGAAGGAAAAATTCTGGAGTGAGTTAGATGAAGTGGTAGAAGGTGTACCTAGGAATGAATGATTGGTGATTGGGGCAGACAGAGGTGATGGGTAGGTCTTAAGGAGAGGAATGTGGAAGGATAGATGGTGGTAGATTTTGCTAAAACGATGGAAATGGCAGTGGTGAAAACTTATTTTAAGAAGGAGGAGGAGCATAGGGTGACATATAAGAGTGGAGGAAGGTGCACGCAGGTGGACTATATTCTATGTAGGAGAGGCAACCTGAAGAAGATTGGACAATATAAGGTGTTGTAAGGGGACAGTGTAGCTAGACAGCATCGGATGGTGGTCTGTAGGGTGGTTATGGAGGTGAAGAAGAAAAGGAGGAATGTGAGGACTGACAGAAAAATAAGATGGTGGATTAATTGGGCAACTACTGCAAAAGTGATAAGGGAGACAGCTAGAAACGTACTTGGTGTAACATCTGGAAAGAGAAGCGAAAACAAAGAGGCGTGGTGGAATAATGAGGAAGTGCAGGAAAGCAGGGAAAGAGGTTGGCAAAACAGAATTGGGATTGACAGAGTGATGAGAAAAGTAAGCAGGAGTACAAGGAGATGTGGCAGCAGGTAAACAGGTATGTGCCGAGAGCCAAGGAAAAGGCAGATAAAGTTGCACACTAAGGAAGGAGAAAAGTATTTAAACCGATTGGCCAGCGAGAGGGACCGAGCTGGGAAGGATGTGCTGCAAGTTAGAGCAATAAAGGGTGTAGATGGAAATGTGTTGACTAGTGAGGAGAATATGTTGAGAAGATGGAGGAAATATTTTCAGCAGCTGATGAACGAGGAAAATAAGAGAGAGAGAAGTTTGGATGGTGTGGAGATGGTGAAGACAGGAAGTGGATAGAATTAGTAAGGAGGAAGTGAGAGCAGCGATTAAGAGGATGAAGAATGGAAAGTCAGTTGGACAAGATGACTTGTGCAATTCAACAATAGCAGCAATCAAAATAAAGTGAACAGTGGCAAAAAGATGTGGACAGAATATTGTGCAAAAGAACAAATCCCGGAAGATGTGCAAAACACGGCATGTAAACATTTTGTGGTAATGATTAGTGTGAGTGGTACTGAATGATGGGTATGCAAAGTGTATGATGTCTGTTAAGTCTGGATTGTGCAGATCAGTCACACAGTTGTGTGTAAGTGTATGTGTGTGTGTGTGTGTGTGTGTGTGTGTGTGTGTGTGTGTGTGTGTGAGAGAGAGTTCAGTTCAGTTGTTTGTTGAGGAGCCTGATGGCTTGAGGAAAGAAACCTTTCCTGATGGTAGGAGAGTGAAAAGTGTGTGTGAGGGGTGTGTGTGGTCGTCCACAATGCTGTTTGCATTGCGGATGCAGCGTGTGGTGTAAATGTCCATGATAGAGGGGAGAGAGACTCTGATGATCTTTTCAGTCGACCTCACTATCCTCTATAGGGTCTTGCGATCCGAGACGGTGCAGTTCCCAAACCAGGCAGTGATGCAGCTGCTCAGGATGCTCTCAATGGTCCCTCTGTAGAACATGGTTAGGATGGGGGAGGGAGATGAGGGGCTCCAGTGCTCAGTTTGGTGGTGCTGGAGATGCTGTTTCCGATCCGGACTGACTGAGGTCTTCCAGTCAGGACGTCCCAGATCCGGTTACAGAGGGAGGTATTCAGGCCCAGTAGCCTCAACTTCTCAATCAGGTGCTGAGGGACAATCATGTTAAATGCTGAGCTGAAGTCTATGAACAGCATCCTTACATATGAGTCTTTGTTGTCTAGGTGGCTGAGGGCAAGATGAAGGGTTGTGGAGATAGCATCGTCCGTGGAGCGGTTTGGACGTTACGCGAACTGATGTCTCAGTCACGTCTCAGTCACGTCTCAGTAAACACAAAAATAAAGCAGTGTCTGTACTCACGCCAAGTAGCTTATTGGAGTTTAATGTAATCCAATTTATTGTCCAGGGAGCAGACATTAGCCAGCAGTAAAGATGGTAGAGCACGCCAGCTAGGGTTAGCTTTTAGCCTAGCATTAGCACCCGCTAGCTTTCCGCGCTTCCACTTCCTCGCGCAGCACTTTTGATTCCCCCTTCTCCGTCCATCGAGGTCTGAGGGCCTGGTTCTCGAAGCACGCCGAGGTCGCGTAGCTTCTGCCGCAGGTCATCATTTATTGTGTTGTTTGGGTTATTTCTGAGTTTTTAGGGTTTTGCGGTTGTACACAGGGACACCGGTTGCTCCGATGTCCATGTGTTGCGTAAGGCGGGCTACAAACTGAAAGTAGCACTATTTTGGGTCCAGAGCGACCGCTGCGAGCTACTGCCACGCAGCCATCTTGGATCCAGATGTGCAGACCTGCAGTAACTACAGGGGAATAAAGTTGATCAGTCACACAATGAAGTTATAAGAGAAGCGACGAGAACCGCTTCGCCCCTCTCCCCGAGACGGAACGCGATACCGTGATTCTTGGAGAATCCATCGTCCGGCATGTCTGCGCTACCGGAGCCAATGGTAAGGTGCACACTCGCTGTTTTCCTGGTGCTCGTGTTCACGATGTCGCTGCGCAGGTACCCACGATCCTGAACAAGAACTTCGGAGCGGTTGTTCTCCATGTCGGAGCGAACGACACCAGGCTGAGGCAAGCAGAGATCTTAAAGAGGGATTTCAGGATCCTGGTGGAAACGGTACCAAGCACATTGCCCACAACGAGGATCATAGTGTCAGGACCCCTTTCCACTTACCAGCGAGGGGCTATTTAGTAGACTCCTTGCACTAAATGAATGGTTACAGTCATGGTGTCGAGAGCACAAACTTCTCTTTGTTAATAACTGGAACTGTTTCTGGGAGCGTCCTAGGTTCTTCCGCCCTGATGGCCTGCACCCCAGCAGAGTTGGAGCAGCAGTGCTATCAGATAACATCTCTAGGATACTTCACACCATCTGACTGGTAAGACATCAGGAAATTTACGACTATGAAAACATGCATACAACAGACCAAATAGTTACAAGTGAGCACACAGAACAATTTATAGAAACCATATCTATTCCTTGTGTAGTAAAACCAAGAATTAAATACACAAGATCCAGAAATAATCTTATTGCAGTTAAAACTAAAAAATGGCAGATAAACAATGACAACAAAGTTCTAAAGTTTGGTCTTTTAAACATTAGATCACTTGCACCCAAAGCACTGATTGTAAATGAGATGATCACAGATAATAATCTCGATGCACTCTGTCTCACTGAGACCTGGATTAAACCTGGTGATTATATGGGTCTAAACGAGTCGACACCGTCAGGATATGTTTATAAGCATGATCCCCATCAGACCCCATCTGGTCACCGTGTACAGACCCCCAGGGCCCTACGCTGATTTTCTTCAAAAGTTTGTTTGTTTTCTCTCAGACCTCTTGATCAATTTTGATGAAGTGCTGCTTGTAGGAGATTTTAACATCCATGTAGATGATGCAAACGATGCCCTAGGATTAATATTTGTCGACTAATTAAACTCCTTTGGGGTTAAACAAAACATCACCGGACCAACTCATCGCTTTAACCACACACTAGACTTAATAATATCCCATGCAGCAGACGTCGCTGATATTGATATTTTACCTAAGAGTGATGACATCACAGACCATTATCTCATACTGTACACACTACCGGTAGAGCAGATTAGCTGTGTTTCACCACGTGAAACTATTGGACTATTGTTCCGACCACTAAGGACAGATTCATAAATAACCTGCCCGATTTATCTCAATTTCTCACCAAACCCATAACTGCTAATAATCTCGATAAAATGGCTAACAGCATAGACCTTATCCTAACTAGCACATTAGACACTGTTGCCCCCATCCGGTTAAAAAAGGTTAGAGAACAAGCACTTGCACCTTGGTATAAGAGTCATACGCATGCCCTTAAGAGAACAGCACATAATCTGGAGAGAAAATGGAGGAAAACTAAATTGGAGGTATTTAGAATTGCGTATAAAGACAGTATGCTCAGCTACAGACAGGCGCTAAAAGCTGCTAGAGCTGAACACCTGAGCAAACTCATAGAAAACAACAAAAACAATCCCAGGTTCCTTTTCAGTACAGTAGCTAAATTAACTACAAATCAGGGCTCTGAAAATTGTGTTCCATCACAGTTTAGTAGTGAGGACTTTATGAATTTCTTCACTGAAAAAATAGATAACATTAGAAAAACAATTGTGGCAGTTCAACCTCTGACAGCATCTCCTGACATTATCTCGCCTACAACTCCACAACTACACTGTTTTACATGTATAGGACAGGAAGAGCTGTATAATGTTATTGCCAAAGCTAAATCGACAACATGTCAGTTAGATCCAATTCCTACTAATTTACTGAAGGAAGTGTTATATACAACTGGTGAGCCTCTTCTCAATATTATTAACTCCTCACTATCATTAGGTCATGTCCCTAAATCCCTAAGTCCCTAAATCCCAAACACGCTATCGAATTACAGACCAATTTCAAATCTCCCATTTATGTCTAAGATTTTAGAAAGATTTTTTGTCACTGCCCAGTTATGTTCCCACTTGCAAGAGAATAATATCTTTGAAGAGGTTCAGTCAGGTTTTAGGCCCCATCATAGCACAGAAACTGCCCTAATTAAAATCACTAATGACCTGTTTTTAGCTTCAGACCAAGGCTTCATCTCGCTGTTGGTTTTACTAGATCTTAGTGCTGCATTCGACACTATAGATCATGATCTCCTCCTAGATCGCTTACAGAATTACATCGGCATTCAGGGACAGGCATTAAGCTGGTTTAAATCCTACCTGTCCGATCGTTACCATTTCGTAGACTTAACCCTCTGGAGTCTGAATTGCCGCCGGCGCCCAAACGTGCTTTTTTTTAGATGCCACAAAAAGAGCTGAAACTGCTCGGTCATATTTGATCAAACGTGTCAAAGTAATACATCATTTAAATCTGTAAAGGGTCTACTTTTATTTGTGTATGCTCGCTATATAAACAAAACGTATTTTTTTTAAATGAATAAAATAGTCAGGGTGCGCCATCTGTCGCCTTTGTCTGCGTAAACTTTGTTTAGAAACGCGTCATCAAAAAGCGCTGAAACTCGGGCAATAGCTGACACACGGAAATAAAAAATATACCTTTAGACAGCTTAAAGTGTGTAGTTTTAGAATAAGTCGGTGAAATAAAAAAACATATGTTTCCAATGAATATAAATCATGTGAAACCAAGTAGAGGCACATATTTTCCACCGCAGCTCATAATCTCATAATGAGCTGCGAGCGGACACGCCCCCCCGCTATTTACAGGTAATACAGTTCACACGTTGAGTCACACACACACACACACACACACACACGCCCCGGACAGTGGCATAAAACAATGGCAGAGAATTTACCTTTTCATCCGAAGAAGATTGCGATTCCGACAAGGAGCGTTTGCATTTTGAAGAGCGAGGACTTTCCAGCAAGTTGCTATGATGTGTAAGTTATTTAGTCTTACATTCTGATCATATAAAAATCAGCATTGCCTTTTAATGTTACAACAAAATCCACCAATATCTGCTCATTTGTAACATTAACTGTTTGTGATTGTATGCTCTAAATATTGTTGACGTTATATAAAGTTATATTTTAGCCTCAGTTCAGTTTTGGTTGGTGTCACTGATCATCCTGAAAGGCTGTTATGTAGTGTTAGATAGCAGAGATGTTCCGGAATGCTGAGGTGTAAATGCTATATGTACAATGCATGCTAACAAATATATATTGTTCAAATGTGTTCATCAAAAATACTGAAAAATATATTGTTTGGTTATTTTTAGGAGTGTGGCTGCATCACCCCTGCCTTCACTGGAAACTCACACCAGGCCACGCAGGCGTTGCTCCATTTTGAGTTTGACCGAGAATCATCCTGAGTAAGTACATATTTTATATTTTCTTAAATTATATTTAGTTTGAATCATTATTGCATTGTATGACATATGCAAACAACTTTATCAATGACAATATTATTTGCTCAGCTGTAAATGGTGATGGTGTAAATGTCTGAGATGCATTATGGTCTATGGCCCATCAACAAACATTTATCTGTCCTATTGGCCATCAACAAATAGGCCTATGGGCTGTACAATGCATGCTAACAAATATATTTTGTTCAAGTTTATTCATCATCCTTAAATATATTGTTTGATTATTTTTAGGAGTGTGGCTGCATCACCCCTGCCTTCACTGAAAACTCACACCAGGCCACGCAGGTGTTGCTCCATTTTGAGTTCGACCGAGAATCATCCTGAGTAAGTACATATTTTATATTTTCTTAAATTATATTTAGTTTGAATCATTATTGCATTGTATGACATATGCAAACAACTTTGCCAAGGACACAATTAGTGATGTGTGTGTGTGTGTGTGTGTGTGTGTGTGTGTTTCATAAACAGGTGTGATCAAGCACCTGCTCCAAAAAGAGCAAAGGCAGCACACACAGTCCACCATGTCATGGAAGGATCAGACAGATAACGACACAATTCCACAGACTCTGTGATTCCTGCCTGCACATGAACCTGGACCTCAACTTAGTCTCATTCTCCATGTAGTCTATATAAAATGTTCTTCCCGGAGAGTAATGTAAACTCTGTGCCACAACACAAATGCTCAAGCTGCCAAGTCAATAGCCAAAGGACTGAAATACAAATGGAGAGATGTAACCGTGAGTGAGATGTATCGCTACATTGGGCTCTTATTTTACATGGCAATGGTAAAGTTGCCCTCCATCATAGACTACTGGCGACAGAGCAGTATTTTCACAGTTCCCTTTCCAGCAACAATTATGTTAAGGGACAGATACAGGAACATTTCGTGGAATGTACACGAGTCACCCAGATGCAGACAAAGAAAATGACAGAAAGAGTGGCACATCTGAACATGACCGTCTGTTCAGAGTGAAACCGCTTATGGACACAATCCGTAAGACATGCAAAGCAATCTATCATCCTAGTAGACATTTATCCGTGGATGAGAGGATGGTAGCATGCAAAGCTAACACTTGGAGGACACAGTCCATGAAAGCCAAGCCAACTAAGTGGGGGTTCAAGTTGTTTGTTCTTGCCGATTCCTCAAATGGATACACTATTATTATTTAATGCATAGTATTGTAGCCCAACAGGCTAGGATTTGCAGAACCCTACTGTAGTGTATTGTGTTAGTTTTTGTTGCACTCTTTATTTTTTCATACATACTGTACTGTATTGTTTTATTGTTACACAATTCCCTTTTTAATGCTGTCCTTGCTAAAGTGTATTTTAAATAAACCATAAAGGAAACGCATTCCTTGTTGTAGTACTGTACTTCTCACTGTGATCCTGGATCAGTGATCCACAGCTCATTATGCGACCCATTGTCTACGAAGCTGTCAGTCACAGCATGTTGACAGCTCAATTAGTTCGGATAACTGAGTGTGTTAAAGAAATAAGAGATTGGATGACCCATAACTTTCTACTATTAAATCTGATAAGACGGAGATTTTGCTCATCGGCCCAAACCCAGTACACAGAAGCTCCAACATCTCAACCTGCATTTAGACTGATTTTCTGTAACCACTAGTTCAACGGTAAAAGACCTGGGAGTTATTTTAGACAGCAACTTGTCTTTTAATAATCATGTTAACCAAATTACAAAACAGCCTTCATTCACCTTAGAAATATTTTTAAGTTAAGAAACATGTTATCTTTATCAACATCTGTTTCAGTGTTTGTTATTTATGAATGTGGAAAACTATAGCAGTTGTTGCTGCTTTATTTAAATTGTGCTTCAGGACACACAACATTTTATTCTTCTAAAACAGCCATATGACAGAAATGCAGCATCTACAGTGTGTAAGTGATGATCTGACCTCAGTATCTCCAGTGTACAGTGTGGATTCTCCAGTCCAGCAGAGAGCAGCTTCACTCCTGAATCCTGAAGGTTATAATTCTCACTCAGGTCCAGTTCTCTCAGACTGGAGGAGTTTAAACTGAGAACTGAGGACAGAATTTTAAAACTTTCCATTGTGAGATCACACACACAACCTGGGAGAAAAAGTATGATATATCAGAACACTGACATCTTAAACACACACACACACACACACACACACACACACACACACACACAGAGTAAATACAGTATCAGTATTAAATCAGTGCAGTGTGTAAACATCAGCAGTTTGTAATGTCACAAAGATCAGCACAAAGTACATGTAATATAGAAATGTAAAAATTGGTCGGGGTTTAAATGAATGTTTTTATAGAATTATTATTATTTTTTTTTTATTTTTTTTTATTTTGTTAAAGTAAAGAAAATGACAACATCTACATGCACCTAATACAAAATCATGTGGACAAACAAACATGCACCTTTAAAAGCCAACATACTATATTCAACATTCTAATTAACTCCTCCAATTACCACCTACACTGGACCCACACCAGTTTGCCTATCGCCCAAACAGGTCAACAGAGGATGCAGTTTCCACAGCTCTTCATTCAGCCCTCACCCACCTGGATAAAAGCAACACATACTTTAGAATGCTGTTCATTGACTTTAGCTCTGCATTCAATACAGTCCTCCCCACTGTACTGATCACTAAGCTCAGTGAACTGGGTACCTGCACCTCCACTTGCAGATGGATTCTGGACTTCCTCACCAACAGACCTCAATCTGTCAGGTTGGGAAACCAGGTATCCTCTACCCTTATTCTGAACACTGGCATCCCGCAGGGCTGTGTTCTGAGCCCACTGCTCTACTCCCTATTCACCCACGATTGTGCTACTCTGCATAACTCCAACATCTTCATCAAGTATGCAGATGACACCACCGTGGTCGGCCAGATTGACAACAACAGGGGAGGCCTACAGGGGAGAGATCCATAATCTAGCAGCGTGGTGTGCCACCAACAACCTGACTCTCAACGCCACGAAAACCAAAGAGCTCATTGTGGACTTTCGGAAATACAACAGCAGGAGACATCTACCAGTCAACATCAATGGAACTGAGGTAGAACGAGTCTCCAGCTTTAAGTTCCTGGGAGTTCACATCTCTGAGGATCTGACATGGCAGCAGAATACTTCAGCCCTGGTTAAAAAAGCACAACAGCACTGTACTTCTTGAGAAGTCTCAAGAAATCTCATCTGTCCCCGGGGATTTTAACGAGCTTCTACCGCTGCATCATTGAGAGCATCCTGACCAACTCCATCACTGTATGGTACAGAGGCTCTACTGTGAGTAAACGAAAAGCCCTGCAAAGGGTGGTCAAAACCGCCCAACGCATCACTGGCACCCAACTACCTGCCATTGAACAACTTCACCACAGTAGTGGTCACAACATCCGCTCAAATCACGGCATGCTTGACAGATATATCTTCATGGATGAGTGCTCACCAACCAAAACTCAACCCCAGCAAAACATAACTGCTGGTCATCCCAGGTGATTCATCTCCAGGTCAAGATCTCCAAATAACACTTCATGACTCTCTGCTCTCCCTTCAGCCACTGCTCTTAACCTTGGGGTAACTATGGACAATGAACTGTCCTTCTTCCCACATGTCGCTAATGTGTTTTGTTCTTGTAGATTTCTTCTCTACAACATCCAAAGGATTCGACCATTTTTATCCACACAGGTTGCCCAGGTGCTTGTTCAGTCTCTTGTGATTTCAAGGCTCGACTACTGGAACTCTCTGCTGGCAGGTCTTCCCAGAACGCTATCCGTCCACTGCAAATGATCATAAAGGCAGCTGCACGACTTGTGTTCAATCAGCCCAAGTTCTCCCACAGCATCTCCACTGCTGCACTCCCTTCATTGGCTTCCAGTAGCTGCATGTATCAGATTCAAAACACTGATGCTTGCCTACAAGGCCCAAAATGGACCAGCGCCATCTTACCTTAGTGACCTCATCACATCTCGCACTGCACCAAGTGATAAGGTCACTGAGTCTGAGATCCTCCAGCACTGCTCGACTGGTACCACCTTCTCTCCGAATGAGAGGTAAGTACACTTCAAGGCTCTTCTCTGTTCTGGCACCAAGATGGTGGAATGAACTTCCCCTAGATGTCCATAGCAGATTTCCTGACTATCTTCAAGCAACGATTAAAGACCTACCTCTTCCTCTTCCACTTAAATTAGCACTTTCCATGTTTGTAGAATTCTAGGGTTATATTTATATTAAGTTTGTAATCTTGCATACCAGTGTAGATTTATTCATTACTAGAGACTCAAAGCACTTTTGTACGTCGCTCTGGATAAGGGCATCTGCTAAATGCCGCAAATGTAAATGTAAATGAACTGGAGACTTTCCATTGAAATATAATCAATGAATAGATTTTTCCAGGATGCAATATGTATAGAATTTCTTGATTTCCAGATCTTGAAAATTGTTTTCTTGGCGATAGCTGGTGCCAGTAAAAGTAACTGACTATTTATATTGTCTTAACTGATTATGGATTCATCACCTAGTAAACAAAGTGATGGAGAAATTAGGATTTGATTTCCACAATGACGCTGTCAGGGATTCCTCTGCCACGCCCCCTTTGGTAGCTGTCAGGGATCTCCCCGCCATGCCCCCCTCGGTAGCAGTCACGCTGCCTCGTTTTGCCCCGCCGGCTTTGATTCCTGACAGCTGTGGCTCGTTTAGGAGATGACTACATAAACTCACGTTCTTGAGTCACAGGCTGTCGGTTTTTGAAGGTCATGCTGGTTATCGCCTGGATCCCGTACAACCAGCCTTTTAGCTGATTCAGTCCCGCAACTCCGTCTCCGTATTGGATTACTCGTTGCCATCGGAGTTTACTTTAATTTTCCGGACATTGCTTCCATGTTGGATTACTTGTCCCGAGCGGATAACTCGCCAATGATGGCTCTCCATGACTTGTGTGTTTTGTGTTGAATAAACGATGATTGAGTTACCTCCGCTTCCACGTCGTGATCGTCACACTGACAGACGGATACTGACTCAAAGACCTTTTCCCCAGAATTTTTAATGTGTACCAATACCAAATGGCGTGAACATACTGTATGTGTCTGGGTTATTTTTATTTTTATCCTATTATATTCTGTTAATTTTGGAATCTAGATTTTGTGAGGACAATATAAAAATTAACTATTTGGTTTGAGATTGAAGATGAAAGGTTTAGATTAATAGTTCAAATATTGATTTTTGATTGAATAGATGATTTTATTTGTATTTTGTAGATATTCATATAATCTATTATTCCTGATGCCATATTTCTGGACCAAGTATAAAAATGAGAGCAGATTATTACTAGGGAAGATATGTTGGAGATATATATGCCATTTTCTTGCCCAAGTGTGTAAGTCAAGTGGCTTCCTACTAGCTGTATATGTTACACAGTGTCCCAACTGTTTTTTTTTTTTTATTAGGGTTGTATAATAGTTTAACATGAAATATACAGTATATGTAACCCTTGAAACTCTAACACTACATTAAATAGTAAGCTGGTTTAATTGGGTGTTGCCCCTTTAAGAGGATGGGTTAGTGTGTGCATGGAGAGAGTGCATGGCAATAGCTCAAAGTAAATGTCATAAGACACTACGCATAGCGTGTCGGAGTTGATCTGATTTAATTGGTAAAGTATTTTTGTTGATAATTTTCTTGAGGAGATGTTTTATAGTTACTACATATAGACGCTGAGGAATCACTGTGAGAGTACCATTGTGAGAGTTGCCAAAGATTGGAGAAATACTCCTCACTGCTTTCTGTGGGTTTTTTCCCCAAAACATTCTGGTGAGTGTATTTTGATGAGATACGGTATGTATGTGTATATATATATATATATATATATATATATATATATATATATACACACACATACATATATTACTTCAACATCTTCATCAAGTGTGATGCGTGGTAGGCCAGATCAGAAAAATTATGAATTGGCCTAAAGGGAAGAGAACCAAAGCCCGTCAGAGGGGTGTTCTAACAACAACCTGACCCTTAATGCAATTAAGACTAAAGAGCTCATTGTGGACTTCTGGAAATCTGACAGCAGGATAACTCATCTGTCTACATCTCTGATTTGGAAGGCACAACAGCATCTATACTTCTTGAAGAGACTTAGGTAAATCCATATGACTCTAGGTTTTACTGCTAAATCATTGAGAGCATCCTGGCCAACTCCATCATGGCATAATATAGAAGCTTTACTGTGTGTGAACAAAAAGCCTTGAAAAGGCTGGTCCAAACTGCCCAATGCATCACTGGCACCCAACTACCTGCCATTGAGCACCTTCACCACAGTAGTGGTCTCAACATCATCATGGACTCCTTACATGCCAGTCACAAACTGTTCAACCTGATTTCATCCAGAAGGAGCTACAGGAACATATACACCAGAACCAGGAGTTTCAGGGCCAGTTTTTACCCATCTACCATCACCCTTCTGAACCCCACACTACACACTAGCACACTGATGACTCACTGATACTTTCTACTACAGTAATCATCATGCAGTTCTGCTCAAATCTGTACATTCAATATCATTGTGAACAATTATTCTGTATATAATAACATTATTCTCTTCAGTCATTCTATTTAATAATCCTGTATATAATTTATAGTAGACCAAAATTTAACTCTTTGGTACCATAATACACAACATTATGGACAAATGAGGACAAATAACATTGCACATCATCCCAAAAACAACATACCTACAGTGAAGTTTGGAGGTGGGAACATTATGATATGGGGCTGTTTTTTAGCATATGTTATTGGCAAACTTCATATAATAGAAGGTAGGATGAATAGAAAAATGTAAATAAACATTCTTAATAAAACTCTGCTGCCAGCTACCAGGATGATTAAGCTGAAATGTAGGTGGAAATCTCAGTGAGACAATGATCCCAAACACACAGCCAATTGGTTTCAGAGAAATAAAATAAAGCTTCTAGAATGGTCCAGACAATCACCTGACTTGAATCCAATTGAAAATCTATGGAAAGAACTAAAGTTCAGAGTTCATTGAAGAGGCCTATGGAACCTTCAAGCTTTAAAGAATGTTTGTGTGGAAGAATGGGCCAAAATCACACCTGAGCAATGCATCCAACTAGTTTCTCCGTACAGGAGGCTTCTTGAAATTGCTATTACCAACAAAAGTTTTTGTACAAAGTATTAAATAAATATCAGTAAGCGTTCAATACATTTCCCCAGTGTAATTTCACATTATTACACATTATTAATCTATCATCTATGTCTGGACTGATGGGTTGCTACCAATGTGCATATTTAAATTTATTTTGATTGATTTGTGTCTGTAGTTAAATCTGTGATCAAGTTTGAAATAAATCAAAAGTCAGGACACTTCCTATTTTATAGAATCTCATTTTGTAGTGAAATTTTGATATTTATATATTCAAATGTGCAGAGAAAAAATATATTTAATGTCTCTGTGTCCCCTTGTCATTTTGTGTTTTTTTTTTTATATGGATCTCCATCAGCTCCGAAACAATGAAAACATTTATATACAAAAATGTACAGTCTCTCACTACAACCACTAATGATCAATAATTTTGATGACGTCATTCTGCACTTTAGCTTTTAGCAATGATTTAAATCACATCAGTAAACACTGGTTACCTGATTGGAGTAATGAATGATAATCATGATCCTAATCAGTGCAGTGTCATTAGTGTTCATTTCAAATAATAACTACATTTATGGAATTAGTAACACATTTATGAAATCATTTTAAAATGACTTACACAGCTTTTCTGGATGCTTTGACCACTGGCAGCAGCCTCAGAAGACATTCATCTGATCTGTCATATTTCCTCAAATCAAACTCATCCAGATTCTCTTCTGAGTTCAGCAACACAAACACCAGAGCAGACCACTGAGCAGGAGAGAGTCTGACTCCACTGAGACACCAGGAATCTCCATTGTTCAGGTAATGTTGTACTTCCTGTACTAGAGAATCATCATTCAGTTCATTCAGACAGTGGAACATATTGATGGATTTCTCTGGAGATGGATTTTCTCTGATCTTCTCCTTGATGTACTCAACTGTTTCCTGTTTGCTGTGAGAGCTACTTATTGTTTGGGGAAGAAGGTCTCGTAAGAGAGTTTGATTGGACTCCAGTGAGAGACCCAGAAGGAAGCGGAGGAACAGGTCCAGGTGTCCATTCTCACTCTGTAAGGTCTTGTCCACTGCACTCCTCAGGAATGCAGACATGTTTGATTTGGTGAAAAGATCTGACAGACTGTTTATTTGTTGCTCATTAGTCATTCTGCTTATGAAGGAGAGAAATGTGTATAAAGCAGCCAGAAACTCCTGAACACTCAGATGTACAAAGCTGAACACCTTCCCCAGGTGAAGCCCAAACTCCTCTCTGAAGATCTGAGTACACACTCCTGAGTACACTGACACTTCTCTGACATCAATGTCACACTCTCTCAGGTCTTCCTCATAGAAGATCAGGTTTCCTTTCTCCAGCTGTTGGAAAGCCAGTTTTCCCAGTGCCAGGATACTCTCTCTGGTCTGCTGAGGATCAGGGTCACATTTCTGATGGTACTTTTGGTCCTTGTGTTTGATCTGAAAGATCAGGAAGTGTGTGAACATTTGAGTCAGAGTCTTGGGGATCTCTCCACTCTCTGCTTCACCCAACATTCTCTCTAGAACAGTGGCTGAGATCCAGCAGAAGACTGGGATGTGACACATGATGTAGAGGCTTCTTGAAGACTTCATGTGTGTGATGATTTTATTAACCAGGCTCTGATCACTGATCCTCTTCCTGAAGTACTCCTCTTTCTGAGGATCATTGAACCCTCGTACCTCTGTTACCTGGTCTACACACTCAGGAGGAATCTGATTGGCTGCTCCTGGTCGAGAGGTGATCCAGAGGAGAGCAGAGGGAAGCAGATTCCCCTTGATGAGGTTCGTCAGCAGCACATCCACTGAGGCTGATTCTGTCACATCACACAATCTCTCATTGTTCTGGAAATTTAGAGGAAGTCGACACTCATCCAGACCATCAAAGATCAACACCACTTTATTAATCTCACAGTCTATTAATTGTAATTTTTTTACTTCTGGGAAAAAGTGATGAAGAAGATCCATCAGACTGAGATGTTTCTGCTTCATCAGATTCAGCTCTCTAAAGGGAAGTGGAAACATGAAGGTGACGTCCTGATTTGCTTTTCCTTCAGCCCAGTCCAGAATTAACTTATGCACAGAGACTGTTTTTCCAATTCCAGCAACTCCTTTAGTCAGCACACTTCTGATGGACTTGTCTTTAAAGAGATCATTACATTTGATGGGTGTCTCCTGTGCTGCTGGTCTCCTGGACACTGTCTCAATCTGTCTCACCTCATGTTCATTATTGACGTCTCCACTCCAACCCTCTGTGATGTAGAGGTCTGTGTAGATCTCATTCAGAAGTGCTGAGCTTCCATGCTGTGAGATTCCTTCAGTAATTCTTTTACATTTCTCTCTCAGTTTGGATTTGAGTTTTCGCTGGTAAACAGAGACGAGTTCTGATAAAAAGAAGAATAAAATGTAAACTCTCTGATCATCTCTGTGAGCTACTGATATTTTCATAGCTGTATATCATATGGAATGTCAGTACTGATGTGTTATTATATTGTGTTGATAAAAGCACATCATTATGATGAGATGTGTTTAATAAATGTACAGCAGTTTCCTTCCTCTGAAGATAAAGTGATGTTAGAACCCCATGAGCTCTTACTGTTCTGCAGTGTGTTAGCGAGATCTGTGTGCTTCATGTTCTTCAGGAAGTGCAGTGTGATCTTCAGCACTCCCTCTCTGACACTGCTCTGATCCTCCTCAGCCTCCACCTCCCTCTCAGAGCATGCTGGGTAATCTGGACTCAGGAGCTTCTTATATCTCTTCAGTTCATTCTTAATCAGAGTGATGACTTTGTGCTTCAGATCCTGATTTGTAACAGAAGCAAAATAACCCACTATACTTATATCAAACACTAGAATGTAACATAAGTAGAAGAAGGAGGATGTATGAAAATGCTAATGATTCAACTTCACAAAAAACAAATTGGAAGAAAGCAAGGAACAAACAAGAAGAATGAGAAAAGCAGAATGAAAAAGATGTTGAAACCACTGAGGAAACACAACACAATCATGTTCTCTCTTACTGCTGCTCAGGATTTTGTTCCTTTACATTGCAGTGAGAGTGAAATAGATACACACACACACACACACACACACACACACACACACACACACACACACACACCTTGAATATGGCCTCCAAATGTTTCTTCTCAGTGATCTTTGATTTCTTCTTCTGCAGTCTGTGAACAAATAAAACACTTGTTAAAAGTAGAATAAAGACTATAAATCATATTCATAACTACAAACACAAAGCAGTGAATACACACATATTACAGAGATGTTTGATTATGTGAGAGTGTGAGTGATAAAACACTGCACTCATACATTCAACTGTCCTCACCTCAGATCAGTAGTACAGTCTGTGTCTTTAAAGACTATTGGATGTTCCATAGACCAGTCACTCTTCATGGACACACAGCTGGGTTCAGGTGAGTCTGATCTCTTACCCTGAATCAGACTAAACACACACAACCACTGCATCATTATTACTGTTCTGCAGCAACACTGAATAATGAAACTGGAGTTAAAATCTGATGATGTTCTTATTAACACTGATCCCATTCTTTAACCTTCATACTTTATCCAGCTACAGGGACAACTTGGGGTTAGACGTGTTGCTCAGTAGCTTAATAATCAGCTGGTTTTGAACATCTGGAGACAAAGCTGCTGAATTCAACTCTTCACTCGTCACTTTTCACAGATACACATCAGAATCTTATCTGTTTAGTGTTGGTGTCAGGGATCCACCTGCCACGCCCCCTTCTGTGTCTCTCATGCCTCCGCCCTCCCTGGACCTTGAATGTGTTGGACGTTACGTACTGCTGTAAGTGTTTACTGTTGCATGCAGTACTCTATGCTGTCCGTTCCATTCGGACTCTACTATCCGGTACCGGCTGCGCTTCTCCTCCCCGTGCATCTCGAAACCGCTACACTTCTCCCCAAGCGCACCTTGGACTCTCTCAACCTAAGGACTGCCGTGTGTGAGTGAGTGTGCTTGTGTGTATCTCTCTCCCTCAATCTTGTCATTAAACCTGGGTGAGCTGTATTCTGGCTTCCGCCTCCTGTTTTACTCACACCCTGACAGAATAACAAACCTCCTGAAGGCGAAGCCACACCTCCTAAACCGTTCAAAGGCGAAGTCGCGCCTCTGAGTCCCTCTCCGGGCGATGTCTCTCCACCAGGTCTCCCGGAGGATGACAAGGCACTCCGAGTTCCTCCAAAGGCGTCGTCACAGCTCACAGCCCCGGCGGAAGTGTCACTGCATTCCTTATGTCCGTCGTGGGCGTCGCACAGGCTTTAAACTCCGCCGTGGATGGCACACAGCCTCTGGATTCCACAGTGGGCATTGCTCGGCCTCTAGACACCACCGAGGACGTTTTTCTGCTCCCAGTCTCCACCGAGTGAGTCACTAGGTCTCCGGTCTCCAGGCTGGATATCACTCCGCTCCAGACGTCCCCAGTGGGCTTCATTCCGCCTCCTGTTTCACTCGCACCCTGACAGTTGGTGAATGTAAGAACATTTCTAATTCTCCAGTCCAAACTCCTAAACCTCACTATACCCACTGCCATCTGTCAATAGATCACCAGCTCCTGACAGGCAGGAAACAACAGGTGAGACTGGGAGGTGTTACCTCCGGTATTCGGACAGTCAGCACTGGTGCTCCTCAGGGATGTGTCCTTTCCCCACTGCTATTCTCCCTTTATACGAATGATGCATATCAAGTGACCCAACTGTCAAACTCCTAAAAATTGCAGATGACACCAGGCTCATTGGACTCATCCAAGATGGCGTCGAGTCTGCATATGAGCAGGAGGTGAACCAGCTGGCGCTATGGTGCAGTCAGAACAATCTTGAGCTAAACACACTGTAAACTGTGGAGATGATAGTGGACTTTTGAAAACACCCTTCAACACTACTTCCCCTTACAATATCCAACATCCCTGTGTCACCTGTGGAGAACTTGCCACAGTCGCCATCAGGGACAAACATACTTATAAAGAACATTCACTTTTAATCACCACATTATCTGTGTAAAGCTGCTTTGAGACAATGTTCATTGTTAAAAGCGTTGAATTGAATTGAACCGAACTTCAAGTTTCTGGGCACTACCATTTCCCAAGACCTGAAATGGGAATCCAACATAAACTTGATTCTGAAAAAGGCCCAGCAGAGGATGTTCTATGTCAATTAAGGAAGTACAGTCTGCCACAGGAGCTGTTGATACACCTTCACTCACCTCTCAAATTTCTTTATGTCCTGTTTCACAGACCCATTCATTCTGGAGGACATTTATACTGCTAAAGAGGAACCTGTACACCTACAGAGAGAGAGAGAGAGAGAGAGAGAGAGAGAGAGAGAGAGAGAGAGAGAGAGAGAGAGAAATTGATCAGTCAATTATTGGAATTTATTTATTAAATTAATATCATAAACAAGATTTTAAAACTATGTAATTCCAAACAGGAAAAAATTACACAATGCCTCTCCCTAATGCAGGAGTGAAAATGTATGTTGCTTTGAATTTAGGAAATATTGTACCCTATATTTTGACACTGAAAATAGTATATTTCTGGATTGACTTGGATTTTGAAGGAGGATGTGAGCAAGCAGGTGCTCTTGGGGTGTGCAGAGGAGCACAGGGATTAAAAAAGAAAAGAATAAAGTTGGAAAGAGCTCGTCGGTGTCCTTGAATGTTATTAGAGAAATAATCTCACTTTAGTATCGATGCACAATTCTTACACTAACAAAGAATATAACAACAAACAATTAAAAATCATTAACATATTAAAATAAGTAATAAATATATTGATTAAACAAACAGCAGTCCATTTATACCCCAAACACACAAACACCAGTAGTTTCACCAACACGTAATGCGCATGCTCGTCTCTAAACCTTAAACGCTGTGAATGTGTTCACTGTGATGCAGTTCTGATTCAGAGACTCTAACCTACACCTTGATGGCTGTAATGTGCTTCCTTCTCCACATTCTTCTGCAGGGTTGAAACAGAGCTTTGAATGTTTACATTCTCTGAAAATTAATTTGGGAAATTTGCCGCTTGTGCCTGATATCAGCACATTCCCAAGCCCGCATGCTGCCCTGCTTCCATCCACCATCTACATTCTCCCTTCATCTTTCACACCAAAGGAGATATGGAGCGGATTTTCCGCCGAGTCGAGGAACATCAGAACCTGTCTCCTGAAAGTCATGATGTGTTTAGTGACGGCTGTTTGCAGGAACACGATCTGAAAACAAATCACGATTTTCCCCAATAAAACACTTTCATGCTCCAGAGCTTCATTTGGGAAAAAGGAGGAGAGTTTGAAATAAAGATCCTTAAAGAGAGAAACACTGCAGGACACATATTTACTTCACTCCAACATGGGTGTGTTCCATCTAATACTGGATCATCACACGGTTCACTTCCAGGAAATCAAGTCCTACAGGAAACTGTAGAAGATCCAACTTCAGGAAAAATCACCTGAACTGTTCTTCATCCAGTGTAGATTCATAACATTCACATCTTCTAGCTTTAGATTTACACACTTACTGTGTATGTAAATTCTGGAAATGTTTTACTGCATTTCTTCATAAAATGGCGATTTTACTTTCACTTTGACTTCTTTATTCCACAGAGCAGGAATTCAGGTGTTGGAGTCAGGACACACACACACACACACACACACACACACAATTGAATAGTTTGTATCAATAATGAACATGTTCGTGTGGGAGTTTGAGAAGTGCGAAACTAAATAATAATATAAAAATATTATACTACACACAAACCGGAAAAGGAAGTGTCTCAGTTCACAAATGCACTCTGTCAGTTCCAGTAAGATTTGTACCTGCAGCAGACTTTCCCCTCGGCCCGGTTCTGTTTGCTGTATTCGGGTCGGATAGTTGAGTTTCCCTGCCCGGAGCAGCAGCTGATGATTTACCGACACTGCCGCAGTCAAACCCGAATCAGCCCGAGAGTAATGTGCAGCGCGCGCCGGAGCTGGAGATTTAATCTCCATATGTTCTAAAATGTTCACGTTCACCTTTGTTCATGTTCCTTCAATAAACTTTAATTAAACTTATCAACCACTCGAGATGATATGACAGTACATGTAGGCTATAAAGTTCTGTGAAGTTGCTGTACTTTGAACTTGTTTGGCAGTTTTTCTTTGTCTTTGTTTATATATATATATATATATATATAGGAAGACACCAATAATATTATGCAATAGCAATTGAACACCTTATCAGATCAGTTGTGAATTATTTACTACATATTACCAGAATACACAATATATATATTTTAAAAGGAATCAGGAGGAAACTGTATTCAGGAGAAAGCAGTGGAATGAGATCTTTAATATAAAACAAATGAAAATGACAAATCTAAACTTCACAATACAACCTCTTTTCAAAAATGGTCCAGGATGAGGAAGAGTACATTCAGCAGAAAGAAGTTAACTAAGATTAACACTTTTGATTTACAGAATTTAGGATTTTAGGAGATATATATATATATATATATATATATATATATATATATATATATATATATATATAATTTTTAAACCTTTACTTGATTCTCAACAAAAACTATTATGAGGGGTAACCATAATTCCATAAATCTATTACATTTCTGTAATGTCACTATTTTGTTTTTATTCTTTTATTAAAGATAACTAGAAGTTGTACCTCATGTATTTGTATATTAGGCCAGAGAAAATGCTAATTTTCTGTAAATGTCAGCATTACAGGAAAGATGAAACTAAATCACTATAATGTTAATGCAGAACTGATATTTCAGTAACAGTACTTATTTATAGTATTTTCATAGCATGTAATTTGTGTTCATGTTTATGCAAACCCGATTCCAAAAAAGTTGGGACTCGTGAAAATTGTGAATAAAAACAGAATGCAATGTTTTGAAAGTTTCAAATGTCAATATTTTATTCAGAATACAACATAGATGACATATCAAATGTTTAAAAGGAGAAAATGTATCATTTTAGGGAAAATAAGATTTATTTTTAATTACATGGCATCAACACATCTCAAAAGAGTTGGGACAAGGCCATGTTTACCACTGTGTGGCGTCCCCTCTTCTTTTTATAACAGTTTGCAAACATCTGGGGACTGAGAAGACAAGTTGCTCAACTTTAGGAATAGGAATATTTTCCCATTCTTGTCTTATACAGGCTTCTAGTTGCTCAACTGTCTTAGGTTTCCTTCATCTTTATGATGCTCCAAATGTTTTCTATGGGTGAAAGATCTGGACTGCAGGCTGGCCATTTCAGTACCCAGATCCTTCTTCTATGCCATGATGTTGTAAGTGATGCAGTATGTGGAAAATGCAAGATCTTCCCTGAAAGACAACATCTGGATGAGAGCATATGTTGTTCTACAATTTGGATATACCTTTCAGCATTGATGGTGCCTTTCCAGATGTGTAAGCTGCCCATGCCACACGCACTCATGCAACCCCATACCATCAGAGATGCAGGCTTCTGAACTGAGCGCTGATAACAACTTGGGTTGTCCTTGTCCTCTTTAGTCCCGATGACATGGTGTCCCAGTTTTCCAAAAGAACTTCAAATTTTGATTCGGCTGCGCTTCTGGATTTAAATATGCTGCTCATGTTTAGATATGGCTTGCTTCCGCCCGGGATGTTTCCAGCGCCGCTTTCCGCTCTCGCAGCTGGGCATGCTTTGCATACAGCTCACGAATCTGTTTCTCCAAAGCCTCCATCTCCAACTCCACCGTTTGCAACTCGAACGAGTCCTTACCTGTGCTCAAAGGCAGACACACAACTGGCATAGTGCTCATAATCACAAACAGAGTTAAGATACAGAGACATGATAGAGTAAGAGTCAATGAATATAGTCAACACTAGTGATAGTCGAGTTAACTAACTTCAGGCACAAGTCAGGAAGACAAAAACAATTTAGGATTATTAAAAGAGGAAAAAAGGACAGGTAAATAGTGAAGTTTGTTTAATTAATGAACTTAATTTAATAAACAAGCTTCAGTTAGTTCAGAGTGCGGCAGCAAGAGTTCTTACAAGGTCAAGAAAATATGATCATATAACCCCAATCTTATCGTCCCTACACTGGCTTCCTGTTAAGTTTCGAATAGACTTTAAACTACTACTTCTTACTTATAAAGCACTAAATGGTTTGGCTCCCATGTATCTATCCAGTCTTTTAACATGCTACAATTCGTCACGCTCCCTGAGATCTCAAAACTCTGGGCCTCTAGTAGTTCCTAGAATAGCAAAGTGCACTAAAGGTGGTAGAACATTCTCACATTTAGCTCCTAAACTCTGGAATAGTCTTCCTGACAGTGTTCGGGGCTCAGACACACTCACCCAGTTTAAGTGCAGATTAAAAACATATCTTTTTAGCAAAGCCTACACATAACACACATCACATATCATAACCTTGTGCTCCAGAACATCTGATCACATGCACATTATCAACTTGTGCTGTTAATATCATGAACAGCAGCTACGCTAATTTCTCTCCACTGCTTCTCTTTCTCTCCCCATCCCGAGACACCCTGAGGTTGCTCCAGCCCCAGTCACGTCCCACCTCATGATGATTACGGACTTTGAAAAAGTAGATGCCTGCAAACATCCCGAACCATCTAGAGACGTACCAGTGCCAACTGGATCCCGCTATATGTGTGGAGTTTGACATTGGACTTCCTGGAGTGTTTAAAGGCTCTGGTATGGAGAAGACTATAGAAGATAAAACTTGGAGCTACTAACCATATAGACTGTATAAGACTGTAGAAAGAAAATTACTCATTTTAGTTCTCACTCTCCAGTGTTCTGTATTGTTGAAGATTTATGATCAAACTGTCACCCAGATGAGGATGGGTTCCCCTTTTGAGTCTGGTTCCTCTCAAGGTTTCTTCCTCATTACATCTAAGATACTTTTCCTTGCCACAGTCGCCACGGCTGCTCATCAGGAAAAAATGCACACCATTTACCTTCACTGTTGATTTGTGTAAAGCTGCTTTGAGACAATGTTTGTTGTGAAAAGCGTTATACAAATAAACCTGACTTGTTTGAAAACAGCGAGAGAAATACAAACACGGAACTCGCGGCAAACAAGTCAAACACAGGAAGCTACGTCACCAGAAGCACGGATTGTGTTCACCAACAATGTTTTCTGGAAGTATTCCTGAGCCCATGTTGTGATTTCCATTACAGTAGCATTCCTGTATGTGATGCAGGGCCCGAAGATCACGGGCATCCAGTATGGTTTTCCGGCCTTGACCCTTACACACAGAGATTGTTCCTGAATCTTTGGATGATATGATGCACTGTAGATGATGATAACTTCAAACTCTTGCAATTTTTCTCTGAGAAACTCCGTTCTGATATTGCTGTAATATTTTTCACCGCAGCATTGGGGGAATTGGTGATCCTCTGCCCATCTTGACTTCTGAGAGACACTGCCACTCTGAGAGGCTCTTTTTATACCCAATCATGTTGCCAAATGACCTAATAAGTTGCAACTGGTCCTCCTGCTGTTCCTTATATGTACGTTAACTTTTCCGGCCTCTTATTGCTACCTGTCCCAACTTTTTTTTGTAATGTGTAGCTCTCATGAAATCCAAAATGAGCCAATATTTGGCATGACATTTCAAAATGTCTCACTTTCAACATTGGATATGTTTCTATATTCTATTGTGAATCAAATATAAGTTTATGAGATTTGTAAATTATTGCATTTCTTTTTTATTTACAATTTGTACAGTGTCCCAACTTTTTTGAAATCAGGTTTGTATGTATATTTACATGCTGTACACATACTTACATATTTATCTGCACTTGTTAATTTGCATAATTGCTACTTTTTGCACTTCTGTTAGATGCTAAAACTGCATTTCCTTGATGTACCTGTTCTATACAATGACAATAAAGTTGTATATATCTATCTATCTAGATAACAGAGTCTTTCAGGATAACCATCTCTTGATGTTCCTGTTGTCACACTACAGCAGATGGAAAATAAATTCAGATTTTAGCCAAACACAGAAAGCTGCACAATAACTACACACAAAAAAAAAATTATGCTGCTTGTATGTCTACTAACAGAGTCTGTGATCTCCTGGTGGTTTTAATCATCTGCCCCTTCACTCCTCCTTTACCTTTAAAAGATTTGGATCAGTTTATCTGAGAAGCTTCCAGCTGAGAGAGGAACGTTGACTGCAGTGGCTTTGTAATGATCCGCATGAACTCTGCATTCACCTGCATTCAAACAAACAAAACACAGCAATTTGTTCAGTTTATTACTACAAAAAAGAAATTCAGACTAAAATAAAAACACTTCATAACACGTTTACTGGCGTTACTCTGCTGAAAAAGAGCTGACCATTGATTCTTAAATTCTGCAATCCTGGGCCTTTGCTCCACAATCTGCTGACGTCTGTGGGAAAATGTTCTTTTCTTATTTTTCACCACTTATTTGTCATGCTTTTTTACTTCCCACAATAAAACAATTCTCTCTCCATCCAAGCTCTCTGTGGATTCACCTTGATCTTCCACCACCTTCAAGGGTTCAGTAGTAAAACATCTACCTTTTTGCTGTACCTTTGGCTGAGAACGCATTTTGAAATACAGAATTTTGCTACAAATATCACATGGTGTCATGATGAAAATGTGATTCTGTGTGTCCTAACCGTGAGTCTAAATGCATTACAGATCATTTTGGTACCATTCCTGCTTGGAGAATTTACACATCAAATCAATTTGGGTATTTTTTAATTTTCATTGTAAATTTGCAACTTATAAAGTGTTAATGTGTATGAAATGTACATATTAAAACTACTGTTGGAAATGACAAATGTAAATTATATAAAAGTAATTTTACTTATGCTTCAAACTTTGCAGATATGCTAATGTAAAATGTAAATGTAAATCGGGAAATTCATTATTATGTTGAAGATTGTATTTGAAATGGGATGTGTCTCCTCTATGCTTCCATACTACTGCATAGTGTGTATGATTTGAGTTGTGTATGTATGTATGTATGTATGTATGTATGTATGTAGTGTATGATTTGAGTTGATGCTGATTGATCTTCCTTACATACAGCGATATGTATGAGTGTTCACCAGAAGGGGGCGCATTTCACACACATTCCACACACGCTGGTGAAGCAGCAGCAGCATTTCGGTGTCCTGTGATTCTTAATGCTAATATTTTCCCCACCAGGTAATAAATACATCAACTCAATGTTGAATTTATTGTTGAGGTTTGGAAAAGGCTGAAATGTGGATATCGTTGTTCCGAGCATTAATGAGTTGTTGAAGTGAGTTTGAAAGTTTGTTCAGAGTTGAACTCGTACATCACGCTAGTCATGCTAAGGATGGAGACCACGTGGTGTTGGAAATAGCATGCTAACGCTAATAAGTCAATGTGTGTGTTTCTTCCAAATCACATAATTATTATGGGAAATGTTACAAATGGTTTTGTTTTAAAAATGGATGTATTGTTCCTACAAATATGCTGAATTATAGAAATGGATAATGCTGATATTTTCTCCCACCAGGCGGTGGCGCTACTACATAAATACACCATTAGACACGCAGGAGAAGAAAAAGTCCTGCTGCATTCAGAATCGTCCAGCATTATTTTTCCCGCCTGTTCGTTTCTGAGGTAAATATTTTGATATCTTTATTATTTTACAATAAAAACCCGTATGAAATGAGATCATTCAGACTGTAGAAATATACTAGAAATGATTTGGGTGGTAAAAGTGGAAAAAAAGATCAAAATCCTGTCAGGAGTTAGTCGCTATAGTCAGGGGAGACTATGCTAAGCTAACGGAGAACAATTAAATATCAATTATTATTCATATAAACTCAATGCAGAAATATTAATGATTAAAAAAGATTTAATGCTGGTTTTTAGGGTAAAATTGTGATATTTATTGTCTGTTTTTAATAATGTATCATATGTGTGAGGAAGAAAACTATTATTTGTAGTTAAATTTTAATAATTATATAATTATTAATAAATAAAGTAAATAAATTGAGATTTTGGACATTTAACAGCGTTTAACATGAGCTATATGTGCACTAATCCTAAATCAGGGCTTTTCACATTTTATGGGCCTTTTTCACATTTATAAATCCATTTTCTCTAAAAGTGTGCATCATCTTTAGAGTCAAATTCTTACATTTAATCAGTTAAGAATAATAACACATTTTGTCTGTTACCAAACACATTAAATCAGTAAGAACAAAATTTATGTTTGAATGCAGCAGAAACAGAAGCTGCATCTGAAGTGTATTTAGATGTCTTTACACACTGTTTAATGCTCAGAGGAACATGTAATGATTTACCCTGCACTTACAAATGCAGCAATGATCTTTTAATATTTTAATTATAAAATACTGATATTTAAGATCATAAAAATAGAAGATACTTTAAATGTGAAATTAAAACCGCCAGTAGGTGGCAGCACGTCACTGTTAAAAGTGAGTCATTGCGATTGAACCGAATCATTTAAACGAGTGATTCATTCAGGAACGAAACACCATCATGTTGTTCAGAGACACAAAACAGTGCTGTGGATTTGTTTGGATTATTTTTGTTGGTGAAATCGAGCAAAAACAGGCAACGTGGTGTCTAAAACATAAATCTCTTAATATTAACTCTTATTTCTTATATTCTAATCTCTTATTTATTAAACTGGTGTATAAAATCAATATCACTTTTATAATCGTTCTGATTTTTGTGGAAAAAAGCAGCACTTTTTGTGTGATATTAATTAAAACATATGAAAGAATATAATATACATTTTCTGCCCCTGATTATGAATTATGCAGTGAAATAACTAAATGTTCTAAATGTGCACACACACACACACACGTGTCTGATCTACGAGACTTCATCACATGATGTGTGTGTGTGTGTGTGTGTGTGTGTGTGTGTGTGTGTGTGTGTGTGTGTGTGAGAAATAGCACATTATTGTTAAAATAACAATTATGATATCGCTGATGAGATGTATATAATCCTACTCCCCTAATCCCAGTATCTCCAAGCTGCCTCTCTTGGGGCCCTTGAGCAAGGCCCTTAACCCTTACCACGGACATGTGTAGGACCCTGTCTAGGGTGGTGTATCAAACCATGGCATTCTGAGTCTAAATTGTACTCTGTGTGTGTGCGTGTGTGTGTGTGTGTGTGTGTGTGTGTGTGTGTGTGTGTTTGTGTGTAGGTTATCGCTTCATGGTGCTATTTTTCAATATAATGATGTCCTACAGCAGCAGTTCCAGGAGGTGAGTTACCGACACACACACACACACACACTTACACACACGTTTTTTTCCCTCAGTGTATGTTTGAATATAGTAAAGCATGTTCACACACACACACACACACCAGGTTTGACATGAGCCCTTAAGCGGGGGAAGGTGCAACAGCTTTGGAAAACATTCTGCGTGGTGCCTGTAACAAAGACATCGTGCCCAAAAAACTTTGGGGACTACTGACCAGTAGCACTGACCTCACATCTGATGAAGACAATAAAGAGGCTGGTGCTCACTCATCTCCAACCTCTGGTGAGCCCATCAATGGATCCACTTCAGTTTGCCTACCAACCTGGCATTGGAGTGTAAGACGCAGTCATCTTCCTCCTAAATCGGGCTATTTCACACCTGGAAAAAGCTGGGAGCACTGTGATAGTCATGTTTTTTGATTTCTTTAGTGCTTTTAACACCATCCAACCTGCGCTCCTGAGGGATAAGATGGTGTACATGGGACTGGACCATCATCTGTCTGCCTGGATATTGGACTACTTTGGACTACTTCACCTGAGACATCAGATGAACCAGACACACATTTTGTGAAGGTACAGGGTGAAAGCGCAAGGCCAAACGAAAGAACCCGAAAGCAAACCTCAGGAACTTCCTGTGAGAAGGTAGGATGGATACATGAAAGTATGCATAGTTTAAATCTACCGTGACAAACCAGTCTTTAGATCTGATTTGAAGCACCACCTGCTTGAGAGTCAGCATCTTGAACCTGTGTCTCATTACAGAGCGATTCACCTGACGTAGATCTAAGATAGGACGCAACCCTCTATCCTTTTTGGGAAATATGAAGTATATAGAATAGAACCCGGACTCTCGTTCTGATGGAGGGACCACCTCGATGGCCTCCTTCCTCAGGAGAGTGTTTACATTCTGTTCCATGACCAGAACCTTCTTGCTTCCCACCAGGGTGGGAAGAACCCAGTGAAAACAGGGCTGGGGAGACCCAAACTGAATCGAGTAGCCTCGCTCTACAGTGTGCAGGACCCACTCAAACACATCTGGAAGAGCTTTGCAAGCTGCCAGAAAGTGCCTAAAGGGTATTAGTCTCCTGAGACTGACCTCCAGTGTGCCTAGAGCCGGGGCAGCACCCTGAGATGGACCACAACAATGCCGGGTGGAAACCAAGGTGAGAGCTTGCTGGAGCTGGCCGTGCCCTGAAGCACCGAGGGTGGTAGGGTTAACAGACCAGGTCCCTGAGGGGGCCGGGACAGGGCAGGCACCGGATAGAGCTGTGCGGCGAACCCTTCACAGCCGGATCACCAGAAAGTCCCATGTCGGTACCTTTTCGTCGAAGCCTTCCTGTTGAAGAGGACAGTCCTCAGAGGGGAGAGAGCGAGTCACGATGCTGCGTTTCTGCACCTCCCACCCACCAAGCAGCCCCCTGTGAGTGGCATGGGAGGTACCACTGGAACGCCGCCACCTGTTTCTTATTCTCCTAAAACATTTCGACCACCAAGGTAACGGAGACTCCGAAGATGCCAGAAGGGGTCAGTGGGGCATCCAGCAGTATGGCCCTGTCACTGTCAGACATCTTTGACAGAGTGATCCACAGGTGCCTTTCTGTGGACACCAGGGCAGCCATAGACCATCCAATGGCCCTAGTGGTATCTTTAGTGGCTCTGAGAGCAGCTCCCACATCCAACTCATGCAGCAGGTCAGCCAGATATGCCTGCAACACCGCCATAGTGTGCAGGGACGCAGTGGCTTGATCTGCCGAAGCATAGGCTTTACCCACGAGCACTGATGTATTGTGTAGGGGCTTCATGGGTAATGTCGGGGTCTTAAGGGAGGAGGCGATTTTGGGAGAGAGATAGTTGGCAAGTGTCTATTTAACCCGCGGGATCGCCTCATAACCATGTTCTTTCCGCCCACCAAGTTATATTGAGCTTGGCAACGGCACGCGTTACAACCTCCGCAAGCTCCTCGGCTTCGGTACTGCAGAGAACGCCTCCCCCCGCCCCTCCTCAAAGGAAGAGAGGCGGAGCTGCATGCGCTCATCGCAGGAGGAAGAATCCGCCGAGCAATATAACTTGGCCGGCTTATGAGCAGAAAGTGTTTTCATCTAGTAAATTAGATGAGCGCTTTCTGACACCCGTGTTACAACCTCCGTGCTGGGGTCTTTTCTTTTTCCTGCCTCAATGACTATCGACATGTCGTGCTTACACAAATCTTGATGAAGTGCTTTGAGAGGCTCATCATGAGGCACATTAAGACCCAGCTTTCACCCTCACTGGACCCCATGCAGTTCACGTATCGTCCAAACCACTCCATGGATGACGCTATCTCCACAACCCTCCATTTGGCCCTCACCCACTTGGACAATAAGAACAAGTATGTATGAATGCTGTTCATTGACCTCAGCTCAGCATTCAACACAATTATCCCTCAGCACTGAGCACTGGGGCCCCTCAGGGCTGTGTGCTTAACCCACTGCTGCTGACTCATGACTGTGTAGCAATGCACAGCTCGAACCACATCGTCAAGTTTGCAGATGACATGACGGTGGTGGGTTTCATCAGCAAGAACAACAAGTCAGCATACAAAGAGGAACTGCACCATTTAACAGCCTGGTGTGGAGCCTGAACATTGACAAAACCAAAGAGATGGTTGTGGGAGAGCACAGAGCAGCCATTCTCCACTGCTTATCGATGGATCCTCAGTGGAGATTGTCAAGAGCACTATATTCCTTCATCTGGTGGATAACCTCACCTGGAACTCAACACCAGCTCCATTACCAAGAAAACCCAGCAGCATCTCTACTTCCTGAGAAGCCTGCGGAAGCTCATCTTCCTTCCCCATCCAGAACATGTTCTACAGAGGGACCATTAAGAGCATCCTGATCAGTTACATCACTGACTGGTTTGGAAACTGTTTTCCGTCTGCACTGTTTGCATTAGGTTGCAATCGATGCACTTTATGTAGCTTTATGTTGTGTGTTGTAGCTCTATGTTGTTTAGTATAGCACCAGGGTTTAGACATAGTCTCAGATAAATGTTTGTAGAAATCAAATTTTTATGATATCTTCATTTAATTTAAAATATAAACTCACGAGACATGTGGCTTTAACCCATTACTTTTCTGGATTGCTACATTACTGATTTCATGTATTTATATATGAAGAAAAACATTTTTACATTACTTCATAATTTATAACTTTCTATAACTTATCTTTTTTAGCAATATCAACTTTAAATAATAGACAGTAAAGCTCAAAGTGTCTTCTTTTTAAAGATATCTATATTGTGGATGTAGCGCATTATCACATTATCAGGAACTGTTAACATTTAACTGTTTATGATGTAGTGACCTGTGTATGGGGTGAGGAGTGGATTTTATTTGCTATTCAGATGCTTTGTAATTAAAATACATTTACGTACAGCAGCATTGTTACTGTTTAATAAAAGTAAAAAAAAACATGAAGTGAAATGGAGTGAAAATACTTTATTCAAATCACATTTACATTTAATTTAAAACAAATATCATACAATACATTACGTATTGATCATGTTTGTGTTTTTGTAAGAGTTTCTCCTCATAATCATCTGTGTGTGAGACTCAGATCAGAACCTGTAATAAAGGAAAATGATCAGATTTGTATCACATTCATCATAATCAGTATTCAATGCTGATCTTCTGAGTGTAGAATCTTAAAGCTGTTTGAGTGTTTAACAGCTCCAATGTACAGGATTTATACTCCAGAGCCCCAAATACACACATTCCACTAGAACATGAACAGAAATGTAGAACCTGCATACAAATGAACAGTAACTCAGTAACTCACTGTAGTGTCTCCAGTTTACAGTGTGGATCCTTCAGTAGATCAGAGAGCAGCTTCACTCCTGAGTCTCCTGGTTCATTCTTTTTCAGATTCAGTTCTCTCAGGTGTGATGAGGTGTTTGACCTCAGAGCTGAAACCAGAGCAGCACAACCTTCATCTGTAATACTGCAGCGTTCCAGCCTGTAGAGAGATCAACAATTATAGATCAGCAACTTACTGAATTTATGAATGTGGAAAACTATAGCAGTTGTTGCTGCTTCATTTAAATTGTGCTTCAGGACACACAACCTTTTATTGATCTAAAACAGCCATATGACAGAAATGCAGGATCTACAGTGTGTAAGTGATGATCTGACCTCAGTATCTCCAGTGTACAGTGTGGATTCTCCAGTCCAGCAGAGAGCAGCTTCACTCCTGAATCCTGCAGTTTATTCTCACTCAGGTCCAGTTCTCTCAGACTGGAGGAGTTTGAACTGAGAACTGAGGACAGAATTCTACAGCTTTCACCTGTGAGATTACACCAACACAACCTGGGAGAGATAAATGATGATAAATCAGAACAAATCTCAAACACACACAAAGTATAAAATAATTTCCTCTCAATAATCAACTTTTAAATTGAACATGATCTCTCTCTCTTTCTCTTTCTGTGTGCGCATGCACGAGTGAGTGTGCGGAAGTGAGCGTGTTTGAGTGTGAGCGAATGATACTGAGTGAATAAGTTTTTCTATCTTTTTTTGTGTATTTGTCGATTGTTTGGTTGGTGAATTTGGTGACAGGTATATAGGGGTGTAAAAAAGAGTGCTGTTGATCAGCAAAAGCTGGTCAGTATGGCAGCGGCTCAGGGTTTCAATAATAACGTAGAACTGAACCTAGCGATAAAATTTAAGGTGAGTATATGAGTATATGATTTATGCGACCTCAGAAAATAGGAAGTGTTTTGGCTGTGGACAGGAGGGACATGTAGTCCATGCAGACGTGGTGGTGCTGCAAAAGGAAAATGGAAGTGAGGAGCAGAAAAGCTTAGAAAAGAACAGGGAACAGAGGCAGGTAGAAACTGGCGAGGGATCAAGCATTGAAATAGAAAATAGGGAGAGGAATGAAAATGAAGAATCCAGTAAAGAAAGGTTGGATGATGTGACTGACAAAGTTAGGGAAAAGAACACCAGTAAAAACTTGGTTGCAAGCTTGAGTACAGTAGAAAATTGTTTTAAACACCAGTAACAAAAAGGTAAATGAAGAAAAAAGGTCATTGGAAGAGAGTGAGGAAAGAAGCTGAGAATTCAATGATAAACAAAGATGAGGAAAGTAACAGGAAGCATGTAGAGTCAGATACGAGTGGTAATGTTGTAGAGTCTGCCCCAGAAAGTGGGAGTGATTCTTCAGGGTCTGGAAGTTTAGTCTTGCAGAATAGATCTACTAGACGCACATATACTCTTGAGAAAATCAGAAAGTTTCTACAGATAATTAAAGGAATGAAAGGAGTGAGTGTGGAACAGTATTTTCCAGATGGAGAGTTGTTTGTTGAAACAGCCAAACCGCTGATGACAGAGAAAGGTGTAGATAGTCTAGCTCAGGGGTATTCAATTAAAATTCAAAGAGGTCCAGTTACTAAAATTTTCTCCCAGCAAAGGTCCGGATCTTATATTGTCACTTAAAATAGTGTACCCTCATGTTAATCAAATCAATAACGCACATACATTTCTATATAATTTATTGTTAAATTTCAAGTGTTTTCAAAGTATTATGCTTTTAACATACTGAAAAGTCTGAACTTGTATGGCACTTGAATGGAAAACAATACTGTAGTTGTCTTTACTACATGTCAAATAACAGACACTGAAATTATTTTGAATAGAATAAATAAAAAGTGCAAACACAGCTTTAAGCAGCCTGAACTTAGGACCTATTTCAAGTAATGTAAAACATTCAGAATTTTTCTGTAAATGCATGCGTGATGACACGAGTAGACCTGTCATACTGTGCTTTCAATTCGATAATTTTACTTGCCCTCACTGCGGACTTCTGCGGGTACATTTCCTCAAACGACCGGTGTTTGGTCTCATAGTGACGCTTAACGTTGCCATTTATTAACGCCACATTTTCACAGCATATGAGACACAAAGGTTTAGAACTGGCTGCAGGCAGAATAAACATGTATTTGTCCGTCCATTCATCTTTAAAAGTTCGGTTTTCAGCATCTACTTTTCTCATTTTTGAGCAAGCCATTTTCTCTCATCTCCTCTCTATCTCTCTCTCACACTCGCTGTTGCTGAAAGGTAAACAATCGATTTGATTGGCTTGGCTATTGATGACGCTCCTGTCGTAATTACTAGATTAGCTGCGCATGAACAAATTATTTATATTTTTATTAATATCAAAGATTTTAACGGGTCCGGGCAGACTCGTCACTCGGTCCGGATCCGGACCGCAGTCCGCCATTTGATGATGCCCGGTCTAGCTGAACAGGAAGTTCATAGGTTAAAGAAAATTGTGCAAAAGTTAAGACTGAATATATTAAGTGATGAATTTGAAACAGAATGAATTATTTTTCATGTTTTTTTGGGGGTATTTGTGCATGGTCTGTCCATGCCTGTTTTTATACATTCCTTTATGAATACATTCTTTTTCTCTCACATACATATATCTTTATATTCTTATATTTTATTTTATAAAGTATAAGAATATAAAGATATATGTATGTGAGAGAAAAAGATGTATATACAAAAATGCTAATGGGAGTAAACAGTGGAACAGTAAACAATAGACAATTTGAGGTGGTTTAGATTGTCCATAAAGTGTCCGTGTGCGGTATGGTGTGGTGTAAAATGTCCATAAAGTGTCCGTGTGTGGTATGGTGTGGTATAAAGTGTCTGTGTGCAGTATGGTGTGGTATAAAATATAAAGTGCACTGTGCTGTGCAAGTCCAGAGTTTAAAGTGTCGTGGTGCGAAAGGTGAGATATGTACAGAGAAGAAGTGTGATGATGGAGAGAGTGGGCCAGTTTTTAGATCCCGGGTGTTTCCTGTTTTAAACTCTGAATGGCCTGCAGGAAGAAGCTCCTCCTCATTCTCTCTGTGTTCGCTTTCAGGGAGCGGAAGCGTTTCCCGAGCAACAGAGAAAAGAGTCCATTGTTGGGATGGCTGAGGTCCTTCACAATCTTCCTGGCTCTGGTCCTGCACCGTGCTGTAGATGTCCTGCAGGTTAGGGAGCTCGGTGTGGATGGTACGTTCAGCTGAACGCACCACCCTCTGGAGGGCTCGCCTGTCCTGCATGGTGCTGTTCCCGAACCAGGAAGTGATGCTACCCGTCAGAACGCTCTCAATGGTGCAGGTGTAGAAAGTCTTTAGCACCTGAGAGGGTAGTTTAAAGTCCCTTAAGCGTCTCAGATGGTACAGACGCTGCCGGGCCTTCTTCACCAGGGTGTTGATGTGACAGGACCAAGACAGGTCCTGTGTGATGTGAACACCCAGGTACCCGGAAACTGTCCACTCTTTCCACTGGAGTCCCGCAGATGTTTAGCGGTTGGTATGACCGCTCCCGCTTTGTGCTGAAGTCCACGATCAACTCCTTAGTCTTGCTGACGTTCAGGAGAAGGTTGTTCTCCTGGCACCATCTCTCCAGGTTTTTAACCTCCTGTAGGTAGGCCGTCTCATCGTTGTTGGAGATCAGGCCCACCACAACGGTGTTGTCAGCAAACTTGATGATGGTGGTGGAGTTGGAAGTGGCCACACAGTCATATGTGTACAGTGAGTACAGCAGGGGGCTCAGAACACAACCCTGGGGAGCTCCAGTGCTGAGGGTGAGGGTGGATGAGGTGTGTTTTCCCACCCGTGCACTTTTGGTCTGTCTGTCAGGAAGTTAGAGATCCATTGACACAGCGGCAGGCTGAGTCCCAGGACCTCAAACTTAGAGGTGAGTGTGGAGGGAATTATGGTGTTAAATGCTGAACTGTAGTCCACGAACAGCATCTTTGAATAATTCCCATTTCTTTGGTCCAGGTGGCTCATCGTGGTGTGGAGGAGATGAGCAATGGCGTCCTCAGTAGAGCGGTTCTGACGGTATGCAAACTGTATTGGGTCCAGTGTGTCTGGTAGTGATGCAGTGATGAAGTCTCTGACCAGTCTCTCAAAGCACTTCATCACTACTGAGGTCAGAGCTACAGGGCGGTAGTCATTGAGGCAGGCGGGCTGGGGTTTCTTGGGACAGGAACAATGGTGGACTGTTTAAAACATTAGGGGACAACAGATTGTTCCAGTGAGATGTTAAATATCTCAGTGAACACCGGTGCTGGCTGGTCAGCGCAGGCTTTCAGAACCCAACCTGTGTTGCCATCTGGTCCTGCTGCCTTCCTGGTATTCACTCTCTTGAATGCCCTCTTTACGTCATGATTCGAGATGGTGAACGTGTTTACCTCTCCGGCGTGCACGCCGCTAGCGTGGTTAGCTGCAGCCAAAAAATGAGCGTAAAAGGTGTTTAGCTTGTCTGCCAGAGAAGCGTCCGCATTCACCATTCTAGAAGATGGTGTTTTATAGTCCGTTATTGTCCTTAGTCCCTGCCACAGGCTCCTAGAGCCACCATGTTGAAACTGTGACTCTAGTTTCCTCCCATAGCGCCACTTTGCATCCTTCACCGCTCTGGAAACACTGTAAGAAGCAGCCTTGTACTTATCCATGTCCCCGGTAGCGAGCCCCGTGTTGTAGGCAGCAGAGCGGGATCTCAGAGCATCGCAGATGGTTTTATCCACCCACGGCTTCTGGTTGGGAAACGTTCTGATAGTGTTTTTTTGCACCGTATCATCCGCTAGTTTCCCGATGAATCCCACAACCGCTTCCGTAAACATGTTGACGTCATCAGAGCTGCGCCTGAACATGTCCCAGTCTGCGTCATCCAAAGCGTCCTGCAGAGCGGCCACCGATTGGTCAGTCCAGCGCGACCTCCTCTGAACCGGAGCTCCTTGTTTCAGCCTTTGTTTGTAAACAGGCATGAGGAAGATGGCGGCATGGTCCGATTTCCCAAATGGTGGACTTGATTGTGCCTTGTAGCTGTTCTTCATTGTTGTGTAACAGTGGTCCAGTGTCCTTTCGACCCTGGTGGGGAAGGTGATGTGCTGATGAAAGTTTGGTAGTGCACGCTTGAGGTTGGCACTGTTAAAATCTCCCACCACAATGAGCGCAGCATCCTGATGCTGTGTTTGGTGAGGTCTTATTGTCTTGTGTAAATCCCATACTGCAGTGTCCGTGTCCGCTTGTGGTGGAATATAAACGCCACTGATTATGACCAAACTGAATTTCCGCGGTAGATAAAAGGGCCGACATTTGATGGTCAGTAGTTCCAGGTTTGGTGTGCAGGAGCGTGAAAGGGGAACGATGCTCGCGCTGTCGCACCAGTGGTTGTTCACTATCAGATACACTCCACCTCCTCTTGACTTCCCCGACTCCAGTGTTCTGTCCATGCGGTAAACCGAGAAAAACTCGGCCGGTTGGATGGTGTGGTCCAGTACCGCTGGGTTCAGCCATGTTTCAGTGAAGCAGAGAAGGTTGCAGTCCCGAATGTCCCTCTGGAACGTGACCCTTGCCCTGAGGTCATTGAGCTTGTTCTCCAGTGACTGGACGTTGGCTAACAGGATACTAGGTAAGGGAGCGCGGTGTGTGCGCGTGCCCTCAGCCTGTTCCTGACGCCGGCTAGTTTCCCTCGTGGACGCCGGTACGGGTCACATCCTTTCTTCTCCCTCAGGATCTCGCTCAGCCATCATTAGCCCGGGTTTAAAAACGGCGAAAGGTGAGTGCATTGTACACCAATAGATATAAGACTGTCTCTGTCGTATCTAATGATGTCCATCTTTTGTAGATAGAACTGTAACTAATTAAATAAAAGTATAAAATAAACAAAAAAAGAAAAAATGTAGCCAGAGCAGTCGTGACGGCAGCCGACCTCACCGGCGCCATCTTGGACCCATCTTGGAATGATGCTCTTTAAATTAATAAAACAAAAGAGATATGATGTGATGTTTGTTCAAGAAACACACGGTTTTGTTCAAAAGAAGAATGATTGAAAAATGGAATTGGAGGGTGAAGCTATTTTAAGTGATAACTCATCGAGTGGCAGGATAGCTGTGCTCTTTCAGAAACATTTCAAACCTTTATCTTGTGAGGTTGAACATATAGTAGAAAAGAGTCTAATAAAAGTAAAAAAAAGAAATTTGAGAATTTTACTTTTGTTTTTCTGAATGTTTATACTCCAGTTTGTGGTCCTGAGAGCGTTTGTTTTTAAAAAAAAAAAAAGATAAATGATACTCTCACGTGTATTGATCAAGAAGAGGTTATGTTCATGGGAGGAGACTTTAATTGCATAACAAATGACAAAATGGATAGGAATCATAAGGAACCTCATATAGCATCTCAACAAGAACTACTGAAGCTTAATGCGGAACATGATCTTTATGATATGTGGAGAATTTTGCATAATAATGAAAGACAATACACTTGGGCACAGGCAAGAGAAAACTGTATTACCATGGCCAGGTTGGATCAGTTTTATTGTTTTAAACACCGTTTTAGTGTTTTAGTAAGAATTGTGTGATTTTACCTGTGGGTTTTTCTGATAACTGTTTAGTTGAGTGTACTGGTTAAAGTGCTTATTGGCACTTTAATGTGTCATTGTTGCAGGACGAGTCTTTTATTGAGATGTTCACTTTCTTTTGGGAGAAATTTCGTTTAAAGAAAGATGATTATAGATCACTTCGACAATGGTGAGATTATGGAAAAATGGAAATACAGCAACTGTGCCAACAGTACACACTCAATGTTTCTAGGGATATTTACCATTTGATGAGAGATCTGGAGATGGAAATAGTGTAACTGCAGAATTCGTATCTATAGGAAACCAGGGACAAATTGAGCTCCTAAAATCTAACAAGTGGAGTTTAACCCTCTGGAGTCTGAATTGCCGCCGGCGCCCAAACGTGCTTTTTTTTCAGATGCCAGCAAAAACAGCCTAAACTGCTCTGTCATATTTGATCAAACATGTTAAAGTAATATTTAAATCTGTAAAGGGTCTACTTTTATTTGTGTATGCTCACTATATAAACAAAATGTTTTTTTAAATGAATAAAATAGTCAGGGTGCGCCTTTGTCTGCGTGATCTTCGTTTAGAAACATGTCATTAAAAAGCGTTGAAACTCGGCCAATAGCTGACACACGGAAATAAATAATATATCTTTAGACAGCTTAAAGTGTGTAGTTATAGAATAAGTCGGTGAAATAAATAAACATATGTTTTTACAATGAATGTAAATCATGTGAAACCAAGTAGAGGCACAGATTTTCCACCGCAGCTCATTATCTGATAATGAGCTGCGACCGGACACGCCCCCCCGCTATTCACAGGTAAAACAGTTCTCACGTTGAGTCACACACACACACGCCCCGGACAGTGGCTTAAAACAATGCCAGAGAATTTACCTTTTCATCTGAAGAAGATTGCGATTCAGATGGTTTGGACAGTGATGAAGAATTTACCTTTTCATCAGAAGAAAATTGCGATTCATTCTGATCATTAAACTCATATTGTTTGTAGACATTTCTGCCCAGCTTTTGTCAGCATTGCCTTTTAATGTTACAACAAATATCCACCAAAAATCCGCCAATATCTGTATCATTTGTAACATTAACTGTGTGTAATTGTATGCCCTAAATATTGTTGACGTTATATAAAGTTATATTTTAGCCTCAGTTCAGTTTTGGTTGGTGTCACTGATCATCCTGAAAGGCTGTTATGTAGTGTTAGCTAGCAGCGATGTTCCGGAATGCTGAGGTGTAAATGCTATATTTACAAAGCATGCTAACAAATATATATTGTTCAAGTGTATTTATCATCCTAAAATATATTGTTTGGTTATTTTTAGGAATGTGGCTGCATCACCCTTGGAGGCGTCGCTCCATTTTGAGTTTGACCAAGAATCATCCTGAGTAAGTACATATTTTATATTTTCTTAAATGATATTTAGTTTGAATCATTATTGCATTGTATGACATATGCAAACAATTTTATCAATGACACAATTAGTGATGTTTGTGGTTTGTGTGTGTGTGTTTCATAAACAGATGTGATCAGGCACCTGCTCCAAAAAGGGCAAAGGCAGCACACACAGTCCACCATGTCATGGAAGGATCAGACAGATAACGACACAGTTCCACAGACTCTGCGATTCCTGCCCGCACGTGAACCTGAACCTCAACTCAGGTCTTCTGACTCTCCATTTAGTCTATTTAAAATGTTTTTCCCGGACAGTGTTGTGTGTCAACTCTGTGCCACAACACAAATGCTCAAGCTGCGAAGTCAATACCCAAGGGACGCAAATACAAATGGAGAGATGTAACCGTCAGTGAGATGTATCGCTACATTGGGCTCTTATTTTACATGGCAATGGTAAAGTTGCCCTCCATCATAGACTGCTGGTGACAGAGCAGTATTTTCACAGTTCCCTTTTCAGCAATAATTATGTCAAGGGACAGATACAGGACAACTTTGTGGAATGTACGCATGAGTCAGCCAGATGCAGACAAAGAAAACGACAGAAAGAGGAGCACATCTGAACATGACTGTCTGTTCAGAGTGAAACCGCTTCTGGACACAATCCGTAAGACATGCAAAGCAATCTATCATTCTAGAAGACATTTAGCCGTGGATGAGAGGATGGTAGCATGCAAAGCTAACACTAACTACCCTGAACTTGTCATTGTTTGGTAAACTTTATGTCTGCCTCTAGTGGTGAAGCGTGGAAATACAACTGAATAGGAATTCTTTCTTACAGTAAGCACCACAAAACACCATGGATATGCCTGGCATGCGATGTTCACCTGTGTCTTCAGTTGAACAGGAACTGCTTTCAACAGTGGCACAGGGATTTTTTTGTGCAATTTTAAATAAACCACAAAGAAAACACAATATTTCTTGTAGTACTGTACTTCTCACTGTGATCCTGGCTCAGTGATCCACAGATCATTATGTAATCGACAGCTCATTATGCGACCCATTGTCTACGAAGCTGTCAGTCACAGCATGTTGATGCCTCTTCGCATATGGCCTTTCAAAGTATAAAGTGTCTTTCATTTTATGTTTTAGTAAACATGTTTTCACAAGACTTTTTGAGAACAGATCTTCTAATGTAGGTTTTTTTTTTAATCATTTGAAAATCATCCTGCCTGCTCATTAACATTAAACAATACATTGATTTAAAATTTAAATTAAATCATTAGAACATCTGTTCTCAAAAAGTCTTGTGAAAACATGTTTACGCCTTATTTTAGTGAGGTTTTTTTTTTTTTGCTTTTTTAAAAACCACGCATAAACCTTATTTTGTCAAAAATACACATATAAGTTGTTTACATATTATGGTAGCCCAGTTTGTGCTAAATACAGTGTAATAAGTCTTTTGTCAATAATATATTAAAAAGCAACTAAAAAGAAACAAATGTAAGAGCATGTCAAAATCTCTCAAGAGGCCCAAAACACCCTCAGACTCCAGAGGGTTAAATGAGTTGTTAGCCATCAAAGCACCGGGGGCATTGAAAGAGCCCAGTGAAATTAGAAAGATTTAGAGCTGTATAAGTGTGAGAGCCCAGAGGTGGATGAGGAAGCCAATTCCTTTTACGCAGAGCTGCCGAAGGTGTCAGATGAGACCAATACTGACCTTCAGAGGCCAATTTCATTGGAGGGACTGCAGGTTGCGCTGCAGAGCATGGAATGTGGCAGATCACCTAGAATCGATGGTCTCCCTGTTGACTTTTATAAGTCCCTTTGTTCAGTAATAAGAGAAGACCTGCTTGCAGTACCCAATGAGAGTCTGGTTGATGGACTGTTATCAGTGAGCTGCAGAAGGGCAGTTATAACTCTTCTGACAAAAAAGGGAGACCTAAAATATTAATTATAAGGAATTGGTGACCGGTTTCACTGCTGTGCTCTGATCTAAAATATTTTTCTAAGGTGTTGGCCATGTGGTTGAAGGAGGTGCTTTGTCAGGTCATTCATCACGACCAGACATACCGTGTGCATAATAGATCTATCTTCGACAACATACATTTAATTTGAGACATCTTAAGCGTCTCTAGATCATTAAAATTCAATTCTGGTCTGGTTTCATTAGATCAGGAAAAAGCATTTGATCATGTTGAGCACAGCTATCTCTGGCGTACACTGGAGGAGTGTGGGTTCAGCACAGGTTTTATTGTTATGATTAAGATTTTGTATCAGGACATTGAGAGTGTGCTAAAAATAAATGGCAGTTTGTGTGCACCTTTCAAGGTTAAGAGAGGGATTAGACAAGGATGTGCCCTATCCGGAATGTTATATTCCTTGGCAATTGAACCTCTGCTGGGTAAAATCAGAAGCAGCATTGAAGGCTGGTCTATACCTTACTCCAGTGAAAAAGTGAAAGTTTCAGCTTATGCTGATTATATTATTGTGTTAATTCAGAATCAAAAAGACATAATGGTGTTAAAGAAAATTATTAGCGATTTTGGACGTATTTCCTCTGCCAGAGTAAATTGGTTAAAGAGTGAAGCTTTGATTTGTGGTAAATGGGCTGAAGATCCTCCTAAATTACCGGCAGGATTGAACTGGAAGAGGGATGGAATAAAGTATTTGGGAGTGTACATTGGAGATGATGCAATGTTGCAAAAAAACTGGGAAGGTGTTTTGGAAAAGGTAAAAGAAAAGCTGGAGAAATGGAAGTGGCTTATACCAAAGATGTCGTACAGAGGAAGAGTTCTAGTGGTAAATAATTAGGTGGCATCAATACTATGGCACCGCTTGACCGTTGTTGATCCTCCCAGTGGACTAATGGAAAAACTACAAACAATTATAGTGGATTTTTTTTTGGAGCAGATTTCACTGGTTAGCACGGAGTATACTCTTTCTACCCAGGAAGCAGGGGGGACAAGGTCTTATTCATCTGGCAAGCAGAAGAGCGGCCTTTAGGCTCATGTTCTTTCAGAGGTTTCTAACAGGACCTGTGGATCTTGTCTGGAGAAAAGTAGCTGAGGTCATGCTGAGACGTGGATCCAAGATGGCAGCGCGGCAGTAGCTCGCAGCAGCCGCTCCGGACCCAAAATGGTGTTAACTTCATTTTGTAGCCCGCCCTACACAACACATGGACATCGGAGCAACCGGTGTCCCTGTGTACAACCGCAAAACACTGAAAGAACTCAGAAACAACCCAAACAACACCATTAATGATGACCTGCGGCAGAAGCTACGCGACCTCCGAGAACTCCGTGCTCCGAGAACCAGGCCTCGGCATCGCCTGCGGCGGACGGACGGACGGAGGGGAAATCGGAAGCAGAAACACGGAAAGCGAGCGGGTGCTAATGCTAGGCTAAAAGCTAACCCTAGCCGGCCCGCTCTTCCATCACTACTGCTGGCAAATGTCTGCTCCCTGGACAATAAATTAGACTACATCAGACTCCAAAAAGCTACTCGGCATGAGTACAGACACTGCTGCGTTTTTGTGTTTACTGAGACGTGGCTGAGCGACAGAGTTCCGGACGCCGCCATCCAGCTGGACGGGCTAGCCGCGTTTCGTGCCGACAGAATTGCAGCTCTGTGAGGTAAGACTCGCGGCAGCGGCCTGTGTGTTTACATCAACACGGAATGGTGTAAGAACTCTGTGCTTGTTTTCACCTACTGCTCATCGCTGTTCTCATCATTATTTACCACGGGAATTCACCACCGCTATTGTGCTTGGAGTGTACATACCACCTAGCGCTAATGCTAAGGAAGCGCTCAGTGTGCTTTACGGGACCATTAGCGAACTTCAAAACACACACCCTGATGGATTGTTTATAGTCGCCGGAGATTTTAATCACGCAAATCTCAGGACTGTGCTTCCCAAATTCTATCAGAATGTGGACTTTGCAACCAGAGGAAATAACACGCTGGATGTTGTTTACACAAACATCCGGGGCGCATACCGGGCGAAGCCCCGCCCCCACCTCGGGTACTCAGACCACATCTCTGTTATGTTGATCCCAGCATACAGACCACTCAGCAGGCGCTCAAGACCAGCTCAAAAACAAGTGAGAACCTGGCCAGCAGGATCCATGTCTGCTCTCCAGGACTGTTTTGAATGCACTGACTGGGACATGTTCAGGGAAGCTGCAACCAATAGGGATTTCATCAACTTGGAGGAGTACACGTCAACAGTGACCAGCTACATCGGCAAGTGCATTGATGACGTGACTACCTCCAAGACCATCACTACACGCTCCAACCAGAAGCCATGGATGACCGCCAAGGTGCGTGCGCTGCTAAAAACAAGAGACTCGGCCTTAAAAACAGCAAGGGCCAAACTGTCCCGTGCCATCAGAGAGGTGAAGCACGCACACGCCAAGAGAATCCATGGCCACTTCCAGGACAACGGAGACACCCGGCGCATGTGGCAGGGCATCCAGGCGATCACAAATTACAAGACGACATTACCTGCTTGTGACCATGACGCCTCCCTTCCAGATGCGCTGAATGACTTCTACGCCCGGTTCGAGGTGCAGAACAACGTGGTGGCGAGGAAGACTATCCCTCCTCCCAGTGACCAGGTGCTCTGTCTAACCACAGCTGAAGTGAGGAAAAATCTATGCAGAGTTAACCCACGGAAGTCTGCTGGACCAGACAACATTCCTGGCAGAGTGCTCAGGGAATGTACAGAACAACTAGCAGATGTCTTCACTGACATCTTCAACATCTTCCTGAGCAGTGCCACTGTTCCTACGTGCCTCAAGACGACGACCATCATTCCTGTGCCGAAGAAGTCTTGTGTCTCCTGCCTCAATGACTATCGTCCCGTTGCACTCACACCCATCATGATCAAGTGCTTCGAGAGGCTTGTCATGAGGCACATAAAGACCCAGCTTCCACCCTCACTGGACCCCATGCAGTTTGTGTATCGTCCAAACCGCTCCAAGGACGATGCCATCTCCACAACCCTCCATCTGGCCCTTAGCTATCTGGATAACGAGGACTCTTATGTAAGGATGCTGTTCATAGACTTCAGTTCAGCATTCAACACAATTATTCCTCAGCACCTCCCTCTGCAACTGGATCCTGGACTTCCTGACTGAGAGACCTTAGTCAGTACGGATCGGGAACAGCATCTCCAGCACCACCACACTGAGCACTGGAGCCCCTCAGGGCTGTGTGCTCAGTCCACTGCTGTTCAAGTCAAGTCAAGTTAAGTCAAGAGGCTTTTATTGTCATTTCTACTATACACAGTGGTATACAGTACACAGTAAAAACGAGACAACGTTTCTCCAGAACCCTGGTGCTACACTAAACAACAACAAACAAAGCAACATAGAGCTACAACACAAGTTACATAAAGTGCATCGAGTGCAACCTGGTGCAAACAGTGCAGACAGACAGTGCAGACAGACGACACAAGACAAGACACAAAACCCAATATAGCGCCAACCAGTAAACCTACTGTATACTTGATTATACAGTACTGTACAAGAAGACTGTAAAAACTATACAAACTAAAAACTATATCCCAGAAATAACTATAAACAGAACAATGTAGTGCAAAAAATACAGCAGCAGTCGAAGGTGCAAAAAACAGCATGTAAACAGTATAATACAGTGATAGATGATAAATGTGCAAAAAACAGCAGTTGAGAGTGTGGTACAGTTGAGAATAATAAATAATAAATAAATGAATGGTGGCGGAATGGATTGAGATGAGTGATGAGTGTGTGTTAAGTGTTAAGTCCAGGAAAAATGTTAAAGTTCGTTACACACATTTGAGTGCGTGTGTGTGTGTGTGTGAGAGAGTTCCGTTTCATTTCTGTGTATTAAGTAGCCTGATGGCTTGAGGAAAGAAACTGTTGCATAGTCTTGTTGTGGCAGCCCGAATGCTTCGGAACCGTTTTCCTGATGGTAGGAGTGTAAAAAGTGTGTGAGGGGTGTGTGTGATCGTCCACAATGCTGTGTGCTTTGCGGATGCAGCATGTAGTGTAAATGTCCATGATAGAGGGGAAAGAGATTCCGATGATCTTCTCATCTGTCCTCACTATCCTCTGTAGGGACTTGCGGACCGAGACGGTGCAATTCCCAAACCAGGCAGTGATGCTGCTGCTCAGGATGCTCTCAATGGTCCCTCTGTAGAACATGGACAGGAGGGGGGGAGGGAGGTGGGTTTTCCTCAGGCTTCTCAGAAAGTAGAGACGCTGCTGGGCTTTCTTGGTGATGGAGCTGGTGTTAAGTGACCAGGTGAGGTTGTCTGCCAGATGAACACCAAGGAATTTGGTGCTCTTGACGATCTCCACTGAGGATCCATCAATAATCAGTGGAGATTGGTCGCTCTGTGCTCTCCTGAAGTCCACAAACATCTCTTTCGTTTTGTCCACGTTCAGAGACAGGTTGTTTGCTCCACACCAGGCAGTTAGCCGTTGCACCTCTTCTCTATATGCTGACTCGTCGTTCTTGCTGATTAGACCCACCACGGTGGTGTCATCAGCGAACTTGATGATGTGGTTCGAGCTGTGCATTGCTACACAGTCGTGAGTCAGCAGAGTGAACAGCAGTAGGCTGAGCACACAGCCCTGGAGGGCCCCAGTGCTCAGTGTGGTGGTGCTGGAGATGCTGTTCCCGATCCTGACTGACTGAGGTCTCTCAGTCAGGAAGTCCAGGATCCAGTTACAGAGGGAGGTGTTCAGGCCCAGAAGGTTCGACTTTCGATCAGGTGCTGAGGAATGATTGTGTTGAATGCTGAGCTGAAGTCAATGAACAGCATTCGTACATACGATTCCTTGTTATCCAGGTGGGTGAGGGCCAGGTGGAGGGTTGTGGAGATAGCATCGTCCGTGGAACGGTTTGGACGATCATAAACTGCATGGGGTCCAGGGAGGGTGGAAGCTGTGTCTTAATGTGCCTCATGACAAGCCTCTCGAAGCACTTCATCACGATGGATGTGAGCATGACGGGATGATAGTCATTAAGGCAGGAGACAGAAGACTTCTTTGGCACGGGAACAATGGTTGTTGTCTTGAGGCACGTGGGAACAACGTTGCTGCTCAGGGAGATGTTGAAGATGTCAGTGAGGACATCTGCTAGCTGTTCTGCACATTCCCTGAGCACTCTGCCAGGAATGTTGTCTGGTCCAGCAGACGTCTGTGGGTTAACTCTGCATAGAGTTTTCCTCACTTCAGCTGTGGTTAGACAGAGCACCTGGTCACTGGGATGGTCTTCCTCGCCACCACGTTGTTCTGCACCTCGAACCGGGCGTAGAAGTCGTTCAGCACATCTGGGAGGGAGGGGTCACAGTCACAAGCAGGTAATGTGGTCTTGTAATTCGTGATCGCCTGGATGCCCTGCCACATGTGCCGGGTGTCTCCACTGTCCTGGAAGTGGTTGTGGATTTTCTTCGCGTGTGCGCACTTCGCCTCTCTGATGGCACGAGACAGTTTGGCCTTGCTGTTTTTAAGGCCGCCTTGTCCCCTGATCTGAAGGCAGAGTCTCTTTGTTTCAGCAGCGCATGCACATTTGCAGTCATCCACGGTTTCTGGTTGGAGCGTGTAGTGATGGTCTTGGAGATGGTCACATCATCAACGCACTTGCTGATGTAGCTGATGATGTACTCCTCCAAGGTTGCAGCCTCTCTAAACATGTCCCAGTCAGTGCACTCAAAACAGTCCTGAAGAGCAGAAGTGGCTCCTTCTGGCCAGGTTTTCACCTGTTTCAGAACCGGTTTAGAGCATCTGATAAGCGGTCTGTATGCTGGAATTAACATAACAGAGCTGTGGTCTGAGTATCCGAGATGGGGGCGGGGCTCCGCACGATACGTGCCAGAGATGTTTTCTGTAAACAAGATCCAGCGTGTTCGCTCCTCTCGTTGCAAAGTCCACATGCTGATGGAGTTTAGGAAGCACAGTCTTGAGATTCGCATGGTTGAAATCTCCGGCGATAATAAACAATCCGTCGGGGTGAGCATTCTGCAGGTCGCTAATAGCGCCGTAGAGTTCACTCAGTGCCTTCTTAGCATTAGCACTGGGAGGAATGTACACTCCGACGATGTAAACTGTGGTGAATTCCCGTGGTAAATAAAAAGGTCTGCATCTAACAGTCACAAACTCCACTAGCGATGAGCAGTAGCATGAAACGAGCACAGAGTTCTTACACCATTCCGTGTTGATATAAACACACATGCCACCACCGCGAGTCTTACCGCACAGAGCTGTGTTTCTGTCGGCTCCAAACACGGTTAGCCCGTCTAGCTGGATGGCGGCTTTTGGAACTCTGTCGCTGAGACACGTCTCAGTGAAAACAAAGACGCAATAGTCTCTAAACTCTCGCCGTGTGGTTTGCTGGAGTCGGATGTAGTCCAGTTTATTATCCAAGGAGCAGACGTTGGAAAGAAAAATGGACGGGATAGCCGGCCGGCTAGGGTTAGCATTTAGCCTAGCACGGACACCCGCCCGCTTGCCGTGCTTCCGCTTCCTCGAACAGCGCTTTCGGCGTTCACTCTGCTGACTCACGACTGTGCACCAACGCACAGCTCGAATCATATCATTAAGTTTGCTGATGACAAGACCGTGGTGGGTCTAATCAGCAAGAACGACGAGTCAGCATACAGAGAGGAGGTGCGACGGTAACCAGCCTGGTGTGGAGCTAACAACCTGTTTCTGAACATGGACAAAACGAAAGAGATGGTTGTGGACTTCAGGAGAACACAGAGTGACCATTCTCCACTGATCATCGATGGATCTTCAGTGGAGATCGTCAGGAGCACCAAATTCCTTGGTGTTCATCTGGCGGACAACCTCACCTGTTCACTCAACACCAGCTCCATGACCAAGAAAGCCCAGCAGCGTCTCTACTTCCTGAGAAGGCTAAGGAAAGCTCCTCTCCCTCACCCCATCCTGACCATGTTCTACAGAGGGAAGATTAGGAGCATCTTAAGCAGCTGCATTATTGCCTGGTTTGGGAACTGCACCGTCTCGGATCGCAAGACCCTACAGAGGATAGTGAGGACAGCTAAGAAGATCATCAGAGTCTCTCTCCCCTCTGTCATGGACATTTACACCACACGCTGCATCCGCAAAGCACACAGCATTGTGGAGGATCACACACACCCGTCACACAGACTCTTTACCCTCCTACCATCTGGGAAACGGTTCCGAAGCATTCAGGCCGTCACATCAAGACTGTGCAACAGTTTTTTCCATAAACCATCAGGCTCCTCAACAAACATCTGAACTGAACTCTCTCTCACACACACACACACACACACACACACACACACACACACACACACACACACTTACACACAACTGTGTGACTGATCTGTAAAACCGGACTCAACACACACACTTCGCACACCCAGGTTTCAGCACCATTCACACCTTTCATTATCACAAAATGTTTACATGCCGTTTGTTGCTGATCTTCCGGGACTTGCTTTTTTTGCACAATATTCTGTCCAAATCCTTTGGTCACTGTTCAATTTATTTTGATTGCTGCTATTGTAGAATTGCACAATTCTTTTTACATTTTCTGTTTACATTTTTCTGCTACTGTGCACCTTATTCTGTCACGACAGGTTTTACTGGCGGAGCTATTGCTGTTTTTATTTTATATTTTTGTGTATTGTGTATTGTCCTGCACTGTCCTGTGTTGTCTTGCACTGTCTTGTGTTGTCTTTTGCACTGTTTGCACCAGTTGCACACATGCACTTTATGTGGTGAGGATCTTATTTCTTGGCCCTGTGTTCTTCTGTTCTGTGACTGTTGTTTTATGTTGTTTTATGTAGCACCTGGGTTCAGGAGAACCGTTGTTTCATTTCACTGTATACTGCATCAGCTATATATGGTTGAAATGACAAAAGCTTCTTGACTTGACTTGATTTGTGAATGGACTGAACCTGACTTCTGACCTGTGGTTAATGGATTCTGGCAAACTAAGGACTAACACACTGACTCAGTTTTATAAGGGACTCTTTGACATCTGGCAGCTTTTTAAGAAACGGAGGCAAGACACCACATCTTTGTATTGGCTGCTGCGAGACTGGACGTGGCTTGTGATGCCACACCGGGGCTGCCTCAAAACACCTGGCTAAGACATTAAAGCTACAAAATATAATGGACATTGGTGGCCCTGAACTAAATAATGTTCAAGCTGTAGCATCACGTTTCGGAATTCAGTCTGAACGGCAGATTGGAAAAGTGCTGGACTTACTAAAACAAAGACTGACACCAGAGGACAGAAGGTTATTGAACGGGTACTATAATTTACAAGTGGTTCTGTTTCTCCCAGGTCCCTTTCCAAAACTTCGAATCACCCCTAACTGGGGCCTTTCTGGATCTGGACAGTCTAAAGGGCTTGAGTTTTCAAGACTCTCAGAGCAAGGTGATTTACACATGTTGTGTGAAGGTTTTAAACAAAACATGCCTTAAAGGTCAAAAGGATACGGTGTGGAGAGAGAAATTGGGTTTGGAAGACAATGTAAAACCAGTATGGAGAGTTTTATACAAACCACCTTTAGATAAGTGCACAGGTGATCTCCAGTGGAGAGTTTTACAAGGCAAATAAAGTTGGATGGTACAGAGGAGCAAAGAGTAGAGTTGACTTTTCTCCACATTTTTAAAAACCATGTCCTAATTGATTTTAAGTTTTATAAGTTAATCAACGATGTGGAATGTTTTTTTGAAAAAGTGGGGTTATAAGGAAGCCATTTGCAGTTTAATAGATGGAATGTTATCTTTTAACGCTGTTTATTTAATAGCTGGTGGGTTTATAAAAGGTAATTTCGTTGGGTATGCATAGATAAAAGTGGTGTTTATTAAGTTTATTAAGGTGTTGTTTAAGTTTTAAACTTATAAAGTGTATTTGTACAAGAAAAAATAAAAAATAAATGCAAAGATATAAAAGAATAGACGAATAGACATACTATAGTATACAAGTATAACAATGTATAAATACAAATGAGGAAAAAGTACGTATTGCAGGTAATATTGCACACGGGTAGTATTATTACACAGTTAAACAGTAATAACAGTGTGTATTTTGGTTAATGGTTCACTGGGAGCAGCTTTGATTGTAACGTCTAATAGCAGCAGGGAGAAAAGACCTTCTGTATCGCTCCTTCAGACACTTAGGGTGTATCAGTCTGTCACTGAAGGAGCTGCTCAACGATGTAACGGTTTTATACAGGGGGTGGGAGGCGTTCTGCAGTAATGATTATAGTTTTGCTACCATCCTCCTTTCTCCCACCTCCTGTACAGTGTCCAGGGGAATCCCCAGGACTGACCTGGCCTTCCGGATCAGCTTGTCCAGTCTCTTCCTGTCTGCAGTAGAGATGCTGCTACCCCAGCAGACCACACCATGTCAGGATCTCCTGGGCACACTGTGCGCACTTCCGGTTTCGCGGCACGCACTTCCGGGTCGGCGGCCATCTTGCCGTTTTTTCCCGCGCCTCCCGGTGTATATAAGGACAATCAAGAGTTCTGGGCCAGATTATCTTACCAGCTTTCTAGCCCCTGAGATATTTCTTGCCATCCTGCCTGGCCTAGTTCCTGTTTCTGATCCTGATCATCCTGCCTGTTCTGGATCCTGTCCTTGACCTCTGTTCCGCCCCACCTCTGGTTTTGAAGTTTGGACTGTTTTGGTTTATGTTTTGCTCTGCCCTGTATTGTACTGTTTTGCTGGTTTCTGGATTTTTTGACTGTTTTGGACTTTGGTTTTGTCTTCTCCTGCATTGCCCTGTTTGCCTGTTTTGACCCTAGATTGTTTTGGATTCTGTTTTTGCCTTTGCATCTTGCTTTAATTATTAAATTCTGTTTTTTCCCCATAACCTTGTGTGCATCCTGCATTTGGGTCCTCCTTCCAGTCACTCTGCACCTACCCCTGCACCCGTGCCCGCTGACACACCATAAAATAACAGAGTCAAAAAAGGTCTTCAGTAGCTCTCCCTGCACTCCAAAAGACCTTAGTCTCCTCAGCAGAAAAAGTCTGCTCTGCCCTTTCTTATAAATTGCCTCAGTGTTGTCTGTCCAGTCCAGTTTGTTGTTTAGGTGAACAGCCAGGTATTTTTAAGAGTCCACTCTCACAATGTCTTTTCTCTGAATGTTTACCAATGGAAATGATGAAGTGTGTTTGTGCCTACGGAAATCCACCACCATTTCTTTGGTTTTCCCCGTGTTTATCTGGAGGCAGCTTCGTTGGCACCAGTCCACAAAGTTCTGTATAAGTCCTCTGTACTCTCTGTCATCATCATTCGTGATCAGACCGACAATGGCAAAGTCATCAGAGAACTTCTGTAGGTGACAGGTTGGAGTTTATAGGAGTTTATATCAGGGTTGATCCACGGTTTGTTGTTGGGAAAACACCGTACAGTCCTGGTGTGTACAGTATTCTCCACACAGAAGTTGATGTAGTCAGTAATACAGTCTGTTTAACTGTCAATATCCTCCCTATGTGGATTGCACAATTCCTCCCACATAGTTGTTTCAAAACAGTCTTTTAGAGCCTCATCGGTCTCATCAGACCATGTCGTCACTGTGCGGGAGGCAGCTGGTTGCGTGCATACAAGGGGTTTGTACACAGGTAGGAGATGAACCAGGTTGTGATCCGATCTTCCCAAGGTGGGGAGGGCTGCTGATGTATAGGCCTCCTTTGCATTTGCATAGAATAAATCCAGTATTTTATTTTCTCTGGTGTGGCATGAAACATACTGAGTGAATGTGGGCAGAATGGAGGATGGAGGGACATGATTAAAATCTCCAGAGAGAAGAAGGGCATTTGGGCTTTGTGTTAACAGTCTGTTAACAACATAATGCAGGACATCACATGCCGATTCAACTCAGTGGCTTTGTTTATGTCCATTGAGAAGTTTCCAAATTTACACGCATACATTTAAAAAAAAAAAAAAAAAAAAAGTGCCTGAACACTATAAAATAAATTAAAAAAACACAAATTTAACGGGAGCTGCTGCAACAGGCTGCCACTTGGGCGGCGCCTAGGACGATCGATCGATCGATCGATCGATCTATCTATCTATCTATCTATCTATCTATATTCTCATTCTCTCTGTCTCAGTTTGATTTAATTGAATGTAGTTTTATTTGTAGTGTTTTAAGTTGTTTGTTGTCACAAAGCAGTTTTACAGAAACAAACAGACTGATAATAAATATCAAATGATTACCCATTCCAACCTCAGTAAAGAGTGAAATGTCTCACTGAAACTAAAATATTAAACACAGTGTGTAAGTGATGATCTGACCTCAATATCTCCAGTGTACAGTGTGGATTCTCCAGTCCAGCAGAGAGCAGCTTCACTCCTGAATCCTGCAGTTTATTCCCACTCAGGTTCAGTTCTCTCAGACTGGAGGAGTTTGAACTGAGAACTGAGGACAGAATTCTACAACTTTCCTCTGTGAGATCACACCGATACAACCTAGGAGAGAAATGATGATAAATCAGAACACTGGCATCTCCAACACACACACACACACACACACTCCAGATTGTTAAACATCTATTTCAGTGTTTGTTATTTCTGAATGTGGAAAACTACAGCAGTTGTTGCTGCTTTATTTAAATTGTGCTTCAGGACACACAACATTTTATTAATCTAAAACAGCCATATGACAGAAATGCAGGATCTACGTGATGATCTGACCTCAGTATCTCCAGTGTACAGTGTGGATTCTCCAGTCCAGCAGAGAGCAGCTTCACTCCTGAATCCTGCAGGTTATTGTAACTCAGGTCCAGTTCTCTCAGACTGGAGGAGTTTGAACTGAGAACTGAGGACAGAAATCTACAACTTTCCTCTGTGAGATCACAGTAACACATATAATACCGTCCCAAGCTGCACAGAAGTGTGAAGATCCACGGAGGGGAGTGGGCCAGGAACAGTGGTCACTGGAACCTCAGGAGCATGTTTAACTCGACCGAGAGGGAGAGAAATGATGATAAATCAGAACACTGACATCTCAAATAAACACACACACACACACACACACACACACACACAGAAAATACAGTCTCAGTATTATATCAGTGCAGTGTGTAAACATCAGCAGGTTGTAATGTTACACAGAGCAGCACAAAGTACATGTAGTATAGAAATGTAAAAAAGTGGGCGGGGTTTAAAATAATGTTTTTCTATTATTATTTTTATTATTATTTTAATATTTTATTTTAAAATAAAAATAAAATATTATTTACTTTTTATTGAATAGTTGATTTTATTTATAGATATTCCAAAAAACTATAACACCTTATGCTGTATTTCAGCACTAAGTGTGAAAATGAGAGCAGATTATTACTAGGAAAGAAGTGTTAGAGTTGTGTAATGCCCTTTTCTGCCCAAGTGTGTAGGTTAAGTGGCTTTTTATTAGCTGTATATTTTGGGTTATTCCATATGGGGCTGTATTTAGGTGCATGAGAAGTGTTTGTAATTTGGTAAAATTTCCACCAGGCTGTCAAAGCTACTGCTGTAGTCAGTGCTTTAATACAGGAGTGTATTTTTTGATTGTCTAACTGTAGAATGGTAAATCTGAAATTCAATTGTCCTTGTAAATTGTTTGCTCAATAACTAACCATATATTTTCTGATGAGTTTGGGTGAATCCATTTGTATATCTGTTAAAGATTAGTAGGCAGAGAGTAATGGAAAAATGTGCTGCTTTCAACTTTCCTTGTATTTTTGGTTTCTGTAGAGTAGTTAATTTAATTCTTAGGGTCTTTTTTCGAGTCAAATTTGACTGAGTCCAAAGTTTAAACGAAGTGAGGGTGGTTGTAATGGGATCATTAAAAATAAATAGTTTAGTTTAAGAAGTATAGTGATTTTAATGAATGATATTCTACCCATAATGGACAGTGGTAAATTCCTCCAATGTTGAAGATCATCATTTATTGTTTTGAGTAATGGAGTGAAATTAAGACTAACCAGTTCTGACAGGCTGAGGGGAAACATTAATGCTTAAATATGTGATGTGATTGGAGCATAAAGGGAGAGGTATTATCTGGGATCTCACATCGAAACTATTGGGATGCAGTGCAAGAATAGAAGATCCTGCTCCCTGGACAATAAACTGGATTATATCCGACTCCAGCAAACCACATGGTGAGAGTTTAGAGACTGTTGCGTCTTTGTTTCCACGGTGACTCAGCGACAGAGTTCCGGAACCCGCCATCCAGCTAGACGGGCTAACCGTGTTTTGAGCCGACAGAAACGCAGCTCTGTGCGGTAAGACTCGCGGTGTGTCGCGTGTGTGTTTATATCAACAAGGAATGCTGTAAGAACTCTGTGCTTGTTTTATGCTACTGCTCATCGCTAGTGGAGTTTGTGACTGTTAGATGCAGACCTTTTTATTTACCACGGGAATTCACCACAGTTTACATCGTCGGAGTGTACATTCCACCCAGTGCTAATGCTAAGGAGGCACTGTGTGAACTCTACGGCGCTATTAGCGACCTGCAGAATGCTCACCCCGACGGATTGTTTATTATCGCCGGAGATTTCAACCATGTGAATCTCAAGACTGTGCTTCCTAAACTCCATCAGCATGTGGACTTTGCAACGAGAGGAGCGAACACGCTGGATCTTGTTTACACAAACATCCCGGCGCGTATCGATGGAGCCCGCCCCATCTTGGATACTCAGACCACTGCTCTGTTATGCTTATTCCAGCATACAGACCGCTCATCAGATGCTCTAAACCGGTTCTAAAACAGGTGAAAACCTGGCCAGAAGGAGCTACTTCTGCTCTTTAGGACTGTTTTGAGTGCACTGACTGGGACATGTTTAGAGAGGCTGCAACCAACGGTGATTCCATCAACTTGGAGGAGTACACATCATCACCACACGCTCCAACCAGAAACCGTGGATGACTGCAAATGTGCATATGCTGTTGAAACAAAGAGACTCTGCCTTCAGATCAAGGGACAAGACGGCCTTAAAAACAGCAAGGGCCAAACTGTCTCGTGCCATCAGAGAGGCGAAGCGTGCACACGAGAAAAAAATCTACGACCACTTCCAGGACAGTGGAGACACTCGGCACTGTGGCAGGGCATCCAGGCGATCACGGATTACAAGACCACATCACCTGCTTGTGACCGTGACGCCTCCCTTCCAGATGCGCTGAAGCCTCCCTTCCAGATGCGCTAAACGACTTCTACGCCCGGTTTGAGGTACAGAACAACGTGGTGGCGAGGAAGACCATCCCTCCTCCCACTGACCAGGTGCTCTGTCTAACCACAGCTGAAGTGAGGAAAACTTTATGCAGAGTTAACCCACGGAAGTCTGCTGGACCTGCAACTAGCAGATGTCTTCACTGACATCTTCAACATCTCCCTGAGCAGTAACGTTGTTCCCATGTGCCTTAAGACAACGACTATTGTTCCTGTGCCAAATAAATCGACTGTCTCCTGCCTTAATGACTATCGTCCCATTGCGCTTAGTCCCATCGTGATGAAGTGCTTCGAGAGGCTCGTCATGAGGCACATCAAGACACAGCTTCCACCCTCCCTGGACCCCATGCAGTTTGCGTATCGTCCAAACCATTCCACGGACAATTCAATTCAATTCAATTCATTTTTATTTGTATAGCGCTTTTAACAATGAACATTGTCTCAAAGCAGCTTTACACAGATAATGTGGTGATTAAACGTAAATATGTTCTTTGTAAGTATGAGCAACTGTGGCAAGGAAAAACTCCCCGAGATGGCATAAGGAAGAAACCTTGAGAGGAACCAGACTCAAGAGGGAACCCATCCCTTCTGGGTTGCACCAAATGTCCATTTGAAGCAGATATACAATGTTGCGGGTACAGTGATGATCAGAAGCAAACTGCACTCCAGAGTCAGTGCAGCAGATCGCCGACACCAACTACAGTCCAATCCATCCTCAAAGCACCCGTCTACTCCGAATTACATGGAACCACCCAAGGTGTTGATGAGATACCGTCCCAAGCTGCACAGAAGTGTGAAGATCCACGGAGGGGAGTGGGCCAGGAACAGTGGTCACTGGAACCTCAGGAGCATGTTTAACTCGACCGAGAGAGAGAGAGAGAGAGAGAGAGAGAGAGAGAGAAGAGGGTGACGGAAGAGAAGGATATGGATTATTAAGTGTCCCTATTGGTGTATGAAAGTTAATGTCCCTGTGCAGTTTGGACTGCAAGACTCGCTATGGCAGCATAACTAAAGGGAGAACCAGAAGGTAACACAGACATGAGGATCTCTGGGATAAGAGACGACCCACCACACCACCGTCAACAAACCCGAGTGAACGTGTGAATGTGAGGGGATGACAGCATACAAATATACCAGTTCATCAAACACTCTCTATCCATGTTCCCTCCAGATCTGAGCCTTTACCTAAGAAAAACCTAATGATAAAAGGCTTGACTAAATAAATAAGTTTTCAACCTCGACTTGAACACTGAGACTGTGTCTGAGTCCCGAACACTGATTGGAAGGCTGTTACATAACTGTGGGGCTTTATAAGAGAAAGACAATGCCATCTCCACAACCCTCCATCTGGCCCTTACCCACCTGGATAACAAGAACTCTTATGTACAAATGCTGTTCATTGATTTCAGCTCAGCATTCAACACAATCATTCCTCAGCACCTAATCGAGAAGTTGAACCTTCTGGGCCTGAACACCTCTCTCTGCAACTGGATCCTGGACTTCCTGACTGGGAGACCTCAGTCAGTCCAGATTGGCAACAGCATCTCCAGCACCACCACACTGAGCACTGGGGCCCCTCAGGGCTGTGTGCTCAGTCCACTGCTCTTCACTCTGCTGACTCACGACTGTGCACCAACGCACAGCTCAAATCATATTATCAAGTTCGCTGATGACACGACCGTGGTGGGTCTAATCAGCAAGAACGACGAGTCAGCATACAGAGAGGAGGTGCAACGGTTAACTGCCTGGTGTGGAGCAAACAACCTGTCTCTGAACGTGGACAAAACGAAAGAGATGGTTGTGGACTTCAGGCGAGCACAGAGCGACCAATCTCCTGATTATTGATGGATCCTCTGTGGAGATTGTCAAGAGCACCAAATTCCTTGGTGTTCATCTGGCAGACAACCTCACCTGGTCATTTAACACCAGCTCCATCACCAAGAAAGCCCAGCAGCGTCTCTACTTCCTGAGAAGGCTGAGGAAAGCCCACCTCCCTCCCCCCATCCTGACCATGTTCTACAGAGGGACCATTGAGAGCATCCTGAGCAGCTGCATCACTGCCTGGTTTGGGAATTGCACCGTCTCGGATTGCAAGTCCCTACAGAGGATAGTGAGGACAGCTGAGAAGATCATCGGAGTCTCTCTCCCCTCTATCATTAACATTTACACTACACGCTGCATCCGCAAAGCACACAGCATTGTGGACGATCACACACACCGTCACACACTTTTTACCCTCCTGCCATCAGGAAAATGGTTCAAGCATTGGGCCGCCACAACAAGACTGTGCAACAGTTTCTTTCCACAAGCCATCAGGCTTCTCAATACACAGAACTGAAACAGAACTCGCACACACACACACACACACACACACACACACACACACACACACACACACACACACACTCACTCATTCAAATGTGTGTTACTGAACTGTACAACCTGGACTAAACACAATCATCACTCATCTCGATCCATTTCACCACCATTTATCTATTTATTATTATTTATACTCGCACCTTGTACTACAGTAGAATGTTTACATGGTGTCTTTGCACCTCCTTGCTGCTGTTTTTTGCGCTACATTGTTCTGTTCTGTTTGTATTCTCTCCTGGGTATAGTTTTTACATTTCTCCTTGACATTACTGTATAATCAAGTATACAGCAGGTTTACCATCGGCACTATACTTGTTTTTTTGTCTTTTGTCTTGTCTTGTGTTGTCTTGTGTTGTCTGTCTGTACTGTTTTTTTGTTTGCACCAGGTTGCACTCGATGCACTTTATGTTTGTGTTGTAGCTCTATGCTGTTGTTATTTTGTTGTTTAGTGTAGCACCAGGGTTCCGGAGGAACGTTGTTTCTTTTTACTGTGTACCACTGTGTATAGTAAAAATGACAATAAAAGCCTCTTGACTTGACTTGTAAGTACAGCAATGTCATCTGCCTAAAGATTTTATGCTGTATTTTTAATGTTTAACTCCTTTAATATGGTCGTTTGGCCATCTATCTATCTGTGTGATATCAGCACAGTGCAGCACAGTGATATAATTTCTGTAATGATGTGATTACTGTTTATTTACAGCTACAATGAGAGTAAAATATATTATTTTTATGTTGAAATTTAGTGTATTGTTGTAAATGCATATACAGATACACAACTAAGAAAACATTTTAATTCTTTAAATAATTTATTCTAGCATTAACCAAATTCTTAAAATGAAATTAAACTGACCTGTTGTCAATTAACCTAATTAGCAGTTTAATTTTGTAACAGTTAATTTTTTTTTTTTTTACAGTAAAATTAATAACTTTTTCCAGACTTTTGAGATGTGTTGCAGCAATTAAATTCAAAACTACCTTGTTTTCTTTCCTTAAAATGGTACATTTACTCCATTTAAACATTTGATATGTGTTCTATTGTTCTAGTTTGAATAAAATACGGGTTTATGAGATTTATAAATTATTCTGTGCGTTCTGTTTTTATTTACATGTTACACAGTCACAACTGTTTTTAAATTGTGGTTGTATAATAGTTGATCATGGAATTTACATGTAACTCTTGAAACAGTAACACTAGGTTCATTAGTGAGCTGCTTTAATTGGGTGTTGCCCCTTTAAGAGGATCGGGTAGTGTGTGTATGGAGAGTGCATGGCAGTAGCTCATAAAGTGAATGTGATGAGACACTACGCATAGTGTGTGTTAGATGATCTGATTTAATCAATAAAGTATTTCTGTTGATGAGAATATTCTTGTGTAGATGTTTTATAGTTACATATAAAAGCTGAGGAATCTAATTTAGTCGCCACTGTGAGAGTTGCAGAAGATTAGAGAAATACTCCTCACTGCTTTCTGTGTTTTTTTTTTCTCAAGACATTCTAGTGAATGTATTTTGCTGGTATATAAATATATATATCTCTGAACACTGGTACACAATATGTTTGGTGAACAAAGAGCAATGCACATTTTTCAGCATAAGGTACTGGCAAACTTCATATAATAGAAGGAAGGATGAAAAAAAAAAAGAAACATTTCATCATCAAACTCTGTTACCATCTACCAGGATGATGATGATAAAAATGAGGGTGGAAATTTCAGCACTTGATGATCCCAAACACACATCAAGAAAACTCTCAACTGGTTTTAGAGAAAGAAAATAAAGCTGCTAGAATGGTCCAGACAATCATCTGACTTAAATCCAGTTGAAAATCAATAGAAAGTACTAAAGTTCAGAGTTCATTTTAGAAGCTGACAGGACCTTCAAGATTTGAAGTGTGTTTGTGTAGAAGAATGGGCCAAAATCACACCTGAGCAATGCATCCAACTAGTTTCTCCATACAGGAGATTACTTAAAGCTGCTATTACCAACAAAGATTTTTGTACGAAGTATTAAATAAATATCAGTAAGTGTTCAATACATTTTCCCCGCGTCATTTCACATTATTACACATCATTTATAGACATCTATGGTTACATTTCTTTGCATATGTGGACTGCATGGGTTGTTACTAACATCTGGTGACTGCATATTTTAATTTATTTTGATTGATTTGTGTTTTTAGGTAAATCTGTGATCAAGTGTGAAATAAATCAAAAGTCAGGATACTTCTTATTTTATATAATCTTATTTTCAAGTGTAATAAGTTTAGATATTTATATATTCAAATATGCACAGAAAAATATATATTTAATGTCTCCTTGTGATTTTGTGTTTTTATTGTGATTATGGATCTCCAGCAGCTCCAGAACAATGACAACATTTATATATAAAATGTACAGTCTCTCACTACAACCACTGATGATCAATCATTTTGATGACATCATTCTGCACTTTAGCTTTTAGCAATGATTTAAATCACATCAGTAAACACTGGTTACCTGACTGATGAATGATAATCATGATCCTAATCAGTGCAGTGTCATTAGTGTTCATTTCAAATAATAACTACATTTATGGAATTAGTAACACATTTATGAAATCATTTTAAAATGACTTACACAGCTTTTCTGGATGCTTTGACCACTGGTAGCAGCCTCAGAAGACATTCATCTGATCTGTCATATTTACTCAAATCAAACACATCCAGATTCTCTTCTGAGTTCAGCAACACAAACACCAGAGCAGACCACTGAGCAGGAGAGAGTCTGACTCCACTGAGACGCCAGGAATTACTGCTGTTCAGGTAACGTTGTACTTCCTGTACTAGAGAATCATCATTCAGTTCATTCAGACAGTGGAACAGATTGATGGATTTCTCTGGAGATGGATTTTCTCTGATCTTCTTCTTGATGTAATCGACTGTTTCCTGTTTGCTGTGAGAGCTGCTTCCTGTCTGGGGCAGTAGGTCTCGTAAGAGAGTCTGATTGGACTCCAGTGAGAGACCCAGAAGGAAGCGGAGGAACAGGTCCAGGTGTCCATTCTCACTCTGTAAGGTCTTGTCCACTGCACTCCTCAGGAAATCAGACATGTTTGATTTGGTGAAGAAATCTGACAGATTGTTGATTTGTTGTTTTTTACTCTTTTTGTTGATAAATGAGAGAAATGTGTATAAAGCAGCCAGAAACTCCTGAACACTCAGATGTACAAAGCTGAACACCTTCCCAGGTGAAGCCCAAACTCCTCTCTGAAGATCTGAGTACACACTCCTGAGTACACTGACGCTTCTGTAACATCAATGCCACACTCTCTCAGGTCTTCCTCATAGAAGATCAGGTTTCCTTCCTCCAGCTGTTGGAAAGCCAGTTTTCCCAGTGCCAGGATACTCTCTGGTCTGCTGAGGATCAGGGTCACATTTCTGATGGTACTTTTGGTCCTTGTGTTTGATCTGAAAGATCAGGAAGTGTGTGAACATTTGAGTCAGAGTCTTGGGGATCTCTCCACTCTGCTTCACCCAACATTCTCTCTAGAACAGTGGCTGAGATCCAGCAGAAGACTGGGATGTGACACATGATGTAGAGGCTTCTGGAAGACTTCATGTGTGTGATGATTTTATTGGCCAGGCTCTGATCACTAATCCTCTTCCTGAAGTACTCCTCTTTCTGAGGATCACTGAACCCTCGTACCTCTGTTACCTGGTCTACACACTCAGGAGGGATCTGATTGGCTGCTCCTGGTCGAGAGGTGATCCAGAGGAGAGCAGAGGAAGCAGATTCCCTTGATGAGGTTCGTCAGCAGCACATCCACTGAGGCTGATTCTGTCACATCACACAATCTCTCATTGTTCTGGAAATTTAGAGGAAGTCGACACTCATCCAGACCATCAAAGATCAACACCACTTTATTCCTCTCACAGTCTATTAATCGTAATTCTTTTATTTCTGGGAAAAAGTGATGAAGAAGATCCATCAGACTGAGATGTTTCTGCTTCATCAGATTCAGCTCTCTAAAGGGAAGTGGAAACATGAAGGTGACGTCCTGATTTGCTTTTCCTTCAGCCCAGTCCAGAATGAACTTCTGCACAGAGACTGTTTTTCCAATTCCAGCAACTCCTTTAGTCAGCACACTTCTGATGGACTTGTCTTTAAAGAGATCATTACATTTGATGCGTGTCTCCTGTGTTGCTGGTCTCCTGGACACTGTCTCAATCTGTATCACCTCATGTTCATTATTGACGTCTCCACTCCAACCCTCTGTGATGTAGAGGTCTGTGTAGATCTCATTCAGAAGTGCTGAGCTTCCATGCTGTGAGATTCCTTCAGTAATTCTTTACATTTCTCTCTCAGTTTGGATTTGAGTTTTTGCTGGTGCACAGAGACGAGTTCTGATAAAAAGAAGAATAAAATGTAAACTCTCTGATCATCTCTGTGAGCTACTGATATTTTCAGAGCTGTATATCAAATGGAATGTCAGTACTGATGTGTTATTATATTGTGTTGATAAAAGCACATCATTATGATGAGATGTGTTTAATAAATGTACAGCAGTTTCCTTCCTCTGAAGATAAAGTGATGTTAGAACCCCATGAGCTCTTACTGTTCTGCAGTGTGTTAGCGAGATCTGTGTGCTTCATGTTCTTCAGGAAGTGCAGTGTGATCTTCAGCACTCCCTCTCTGACACTGCTCTGATCCTCCTCATCCTCCAACTCCCTCTCAGAGCATGCTGGGTAATCAGGACTCAGGAGCTTCTTATATCTCTTCAGTTCATTCTGTATCAGAGTGATGACTTTGTGCTCCACTGCCTGATTTAAACAGAAGCAAAAAAATCACTACACTTGTATCAAACACCAAAATCTAACATAAGAATGTGTTCATTACTGACATCCAGACAAACTGGTTTCAGACGAGAGCATGGAACAAACAAGAAGAATGAGAAAAGCAGACGAAAAATGATGTTGAAACCAACGAGGAAACACAACACACTTGACTTCTCTCTTACTGCTGCTCAGGATTTTGTTCTGTCATACACACTCACACACACACACACACACACACACACACACCTTGAATATGGCCTCTAAATGACTCTTCTCAGTGATATTTGATTTCTTCTTCTGCAGTCTGTGAACAAATAAAACACTTGTTAAAAGTAGAATAAAGACTATAAATCATATTCATAACTACAAACACAAAGCAGTGAATACACACATATTACAGAGATGTTTGATTATGTGAGAGTGTGAGTGATAAAACACTGCACTCATACATTCAACTGTCCTCACCTCAGATCAGTAGTACAGTCTGTGTCTTTAAAGTATATTGGACGATCCATTGACTGTTCACTCTTCATGGACACACAGCTGGGTTCAGGTGAGTCTGATCTCTTACCCTGAATCAGACTAAACACACACAACCACTGCATCATTATTACTGTTCTGCAGCAACACTGAATAATGAAACTGGAGTTAAAATCTGATGATGTTCTTATTAACACTGATCCCATTCTTTAACCTTCATACTTTATCCAGCTACAGGGACAACTTGGGGTTAGACGTGTTGCTCAGTAGCTTAATGTCACTAATCATCAGCTGGTTTTGAACATCTGGAGACAAAGCTGCTGAATTCAACTCTTCACTCGTCACTTTTCACAGATACACATCAGAGTCTGATCTGTTTAGTGTTGGTGAATGTGAGAACATTTCTATTTTTCACAGAGTCACAACCTTCACTCACCTCTCATCTTTCTTTATGTCCTGTTTCACAGACTCACTCATTCTGGAGGACATTTCTACTGCTACAGAGGAACCTGTACACACACACACACACACACACACACACACACACACACACACACACACACACACACACACACCAACCCTTTACACAAAGAAGACATATTTACATCTGTCCAACATCTGTTTGTTAAATCCACAGCTGTACCATAACACATTTCAGAAAGAAATCACCTGAACGTCTTCATAAATTCATAACATTCACATGTTCTACCTTTAGATTTACAGACTTACTGTGTTTTTCTCCTGGAACCTTTTAGAGTCCCGTCAACGTCCTGTCCCGGGTTTCGGTTTTACTCAAACAGGCATGACTGGTTTAGGAAGAGTACAAAAATTAAATACAAATAGAGGTGGAGCAAACACACACACACACACACACACACACACACACACACACACAGAAAAACACACACACACACACACACACACACACACACACACACACACACACACACATTACAGTTTTGGATTGTTATTCGAATGTATGAGTAAATTTTATGTTGTATTATTTCTAACCTGAAATGTATGTGTATTTTTGTGTATGTGTGTGTGTGTGTGTGTGTGTGTGTGTGTGTGTGTGTGTGTGTGTGTATCAAGGAAGTAATCCACAAATAAATTTTGTAAGTTTGGGCAGACGTCACTTGTTTTGCATTATGCCTGGAGTGAAAGATCAAATTAAACTTTACTTTTCTCTTGGATTTATCAACAAGAAAATACTTGTTATTTTAGTCCAGATTCTATTTGTTATATTTAGAGATTTTAGAATCTGCAGATCATCATAAGCATTCGGACTTTAAAGTGACACTGCTGTAAGCTGAGCCTATTTGGAAGAAAACACTAAACTGAATTGGATGAGGTGATGAAGGAGCGATACAGAAGGTCTTTTCTCCCTGCTGCTATTAGACTATACAACCAAAGCTGTTCCCAGTAAAACCAGTCACCAACATACAACACTGCTATTACTTTTTAAGATGTGCAATAACTTTATCTGTGTGAAATATTATTAAACAAATCAGGTACAATATTATGTGCAATATTACGTGCAATTTACGTGCAATACTACCTCAAAACGACTTAAAAAGCGTACTTTTGTTTTTTTTTCTCCTATTCGTATTATTACATTGTACTGTATATATACTGGTATTGTAGTATATATGTATATTATTTTAGATATTTGCATTTATTTTATTTCTTTGTTATTATTATTATTATTATTATTATTGTTATTATTATTTATTTTATTTCTGTTTTTATTTTTTGTATATTCTTCTTTTTATATATATTTGCATCTATTTTATTTCTGTGTCTTGCTGCTGTAACATAGAAATTTCCCCACTGTGGGACGAATAAAGGTTTATCTTATCTTATCTTATCTTATCTTATCTTATGGCGTTGTTTATCAGGCTCTACAACACAATGGACAGATGCAGGGTTATTGCTGGTTACATCAATGTGTTATACTCATTGTATTTGTGGAGCAGCAGGACACAATACGACAGATCATTAAATGAATCGATCCTCATGATGTGGACCTTTGAAGAGCGCAGCGTCTTAGGCGCCGGTATACAAACCAAAAGGGCCGAATGCTCTTTGGTGTACGGACTCCTATTGCAATTTGAAGGCGTATGGTATTGGGATAAATGGGCGTATTGATGGTTTCAGTCATTTTGTTTTATGGATTGAAGCTCATACAACAAATAATGAACTCAAGGTTTTGGCTGGTTACTATATTCAAAGCGTTACACACTTGGGTGGGTGTGCAGAGAGGATGCATGTGGACCACGGCACTGAAAACGGGCATGTCACCACCATGCAGGTATTTTTGAGGAGAAACCACACGATGCTTTTGCCAAAGACAACAGTTTTATTTATGGATGCAGAACAGGGAATCAACGCGTTTAATCCTGGTGGGGGATTTTAAAGAAAAAAGCGTTCTGTTATGGATTACATGTTCAAAACCCTCTAAACAATGGACACTTCTCTGGAGACATTTTGGATAAAAGCAAAATCCAATTCTGCTTCCTTGGCCTTGTTCAGGTAACTCGCTCTCTTACACACACACACACACACACACACACACACACACATACACACTGCGCATGGCCGATGATCCAATGAAGCACTGAAGAGTTCAAATTAATGTGCTTTTTATGTGAAAGCCACAGAAACTGTAAAAATGTTATGCATTAAGTTTTGAAAGCGTTTAAGTATCTTCTATCAGCTGCTCCGTCAGGCACTGCTCCTGCAAATTCTCTTCTAAATGTTATAAAACACATTATAATGCACCCCCTTATAATTCACCAGAGACTTTAGGGTCAGAGGTTTACCTGTATTACCTTCTGGTATGTTTTAGATGAACAGGATGAGATGGATTGAGGCTCCACGGTCATGTTGTTTAACTTACTTCAAGTAAAATAATGTTTGTACTGTAATGTACATTCTTGCAGAAGGAACTGGATGAAGTGGTGCAGACATGGAAACCCCACAAGATCCGACCCAGACCAGGCCAAGATCTGCATGCAGGTGGTCCAGTCCTTATGTATACAGTCCCACAGTTGTATGATGCACAGGACAAGCTCAAAACAGTGGACCTTGAGGAGGTGGCTGTGAGAAAGGAAGAGTGCACACTGAAGCGTCAGCTCCCTTGTGATGAGAGTTTTGGATCTCTGTGTGTTACTGATGCAGGAGAACGGATGGAATAATGCAACTGATGCTTTTGAAGCTGCAGAGCTGTACAACTCACTAAGAACAGCTGCTGACTCATCATTATATGATGTTACTGTTGTTTTAATTTGTAATAATTTAAACTGCATATCAGTTTCTTTCCCCAAACTTTGTCCTGATTCAGTCAGAAACAATAAAGAAGCCTAACAATGTTTCTACACTTATTACTGAATTTTGATTGTACAGCAGAGACATTATTCAAATCATTATTCAAAAACTGGTCATGTGTGACATGGAGAGTGGCTGTTGTACAAGTTCTTCACTGGACACGAGACATGGAGGGTAGCTGTTGTCGCAGCATGACATCAAAATCATATGGTTCTGTCTGTATTGTTGTCACGTGAATGTTCAGTGTCACCTGGACCGAATGTAACTTCCTGGTCAGATAGAGCAGATATTAAGCTGCATTTTATCTGCTACACTAGAGTAGTGATCAGTGATGTAGTGAGGACCTGTGATACCATGAGAGTCAGTGATTTATAATAAGGGGCCGTTTAGTTTTCCTCATTTCATGACAATAGTTAGGGATTCCTCCTCTCGCTCATATAGCAGAAGGTTATGCTCATCACCACTTGGTTGACCAAAATCATCCTCTTTCTCAAGATCATCAGCATCCATCTGCAGAATATCTCCATCATCATCATAATTATCATTTAACTCTTCTACCTCATCATTGTCTTTTTTTTATCATCTGAGTCATAATCACTTTGTAGCTGCTCCTTGGGGAAAGTAGTAATATAGAAGCGTAGCCTGGGCATGCAGAGAGGATCAGAGATTAAACCGATGGTCACATCCTCATTGACCTGATTTTGTTTATTATCCCACACTTCAATCTTGAAATCAGTTTCATGGCCTTTGGTTGACATTCCATTTGGACAGAAGAGACTTTTTGTAGGACAGTATCCATGACACATTTTACTGCAACCACTACTGTCCTTGTGCCTCCTCCTTGTTTAGCTCTCATTTGCTTTAATTGTCCATTCTCACTGTGCAGCCGCCCGATTTCAGTTTTGCGATGAGTAGCTCTCCCTTTCTTTCTTGCAGGACCTGAAGATCCAATGTTTTGCACTTGATCTTCAGTTTATTTGCATCAGCTTCCTTTCTCATCTGGAGCTTTGCCCTGAGCTTTTCAAAAAGACCCGACGTTTTTTTCTGAAGTGGCGTTGGATTTTTACAGAAGTTAATCAATGCCAGCCGATCTCCATACGAGGAGATGTATTTAGCCAGATCCCGTCTTCCATAAAAGGGATGACGTCTTTGTCAATCTGTTAAATGAATGAAACTATGATAATTAATAATTTGTGTTCCTTAAAATGTAAAATAAATAAATCACTGAAACAAAGTTTAGAAAATGGAAAACATTATGTTTAGATGCGTAGACCAAAGCTTTATCTAAACCCTTACTAGTTTAGCTTTTGTGTGCAAAAGTAAGCAGTAAAATTGGGAGTCTCCCTTAATGGCAAATCATTTTGCATGTTTAGTGAATAATATTCAAACCAAATATTTGATATTTTACTTTGTGTATGATTAACATATACACAATATATTCAGAATGACTAGTGCTGCACAATTAATCCAATAATTAATGCAATAATTAATGCAATATGGACTTGGGCAATTATTTAATTGCAAAAGGCTGCAATTTATTACAGGTGATTTGTATGTATGTAGTGTATGATTTGATTTTTGTATGTATGTATGTAGTGTATGATTTGAGTTGTGTATGTATGTATGTATGTAGTGTATGATTTGAGTTGTGTATGTATGTAGTGTATGATTTGAGTTGTGTATGTATGTATGTAGTGTATGATATGAGTTGTGTATGTATGTATGTATATATAGTGTATGATTTGAGTTGTGTATGTATGTAGTGTATGATTTGAGTTGTGTATGTATGTATGTAGTGTATGATATGAGTTGTGTATGTATGTATATATATAGTGTATGATTTGAGTTGTGTATGTATGTAGTGTATGATTTGAGTTGTGTATGTATGTATATAGTGTATGATTTGAGTTGTGTATGTATGTATGTATGTATGATTTAAGTTGTGTATGTATGTATGTAGTGTATGATATGAGTTGTGTATGTATGTATGATTTGAGTTGTGTATGTATGTAGTGTATGATTTGAGTTGTGTATGTATGTATGTAGTGTATGATTTGAGTTGTGTATGTATGTATGTAGTGTATGATTTGAGTTGTGTATGTATGTATGTATGTAGTGTATGATTTGAGTTGTGTATGTATGTATGTAGTGTATGATTTGAGTTGTGTATGTATGTAGTGTATGTAGTGTATGATTTGAGTTGATGCTGATTGATCTTCTTTACATACAGCGATATGGACAATGGATTCTTTGCTTGCTCTTCCCTGTTTTCTGAGTGTTCACCAGAAGGGGGCGCATTTCACACACATTCCACACACGCTGATGAAGCAGCAGCAGCAGCATTTCGGTGTCATGTGATTCTTAATGCTAATATTTTCCCCACCAGGTAATAAATACATCAACTCAATGTTGAATTTATTGTTAAGGTTTGGAAAAGGGGCTGAAATGTGGATATCGTTGTTCTGAGCATTAATGAGTTGTTGAAGTGAGTTTGAAAGTTTGTTCAGAGTTTAACTCGTACATCACGCTAGTCATGCTAAGGATGGAGACCACGTGGTGTTGGAAATAGCGTGCTAATGCTAATAAGTCAATGTGTGTGTGTTTCTTCCAAATCACATCATTATTATGGGAAATGTTACAAATGGTTTTGTTTTAAAAATGGATGTATTGTTCCTACAAATATGCTGAATTATAGAAATGGATAATGCTGATATTTTCTCCCACCAGGCGGTGGCACTACTACATAAATACACCATTAGACAGTTCACTGTGATGCAGAACTGATTCCTAAACTCCAACCTGCTCCTTCATCTCGTTTCTTTCCTTTGTGTTTATGGCTGTAATGTTCTTCCTTCAGCCAAAGCGCTTCTTTTCACTTCTCCACATTTTTCTGCAGTGTTGAAACAGAGCTTTGAATGTTTCCGTCCTCAGGAAAGAAATGTAGCCTCCTTCCCCTCAGCGTGCCCGGTGTCCTCCTCCTGATTCCCCGCTGCTCTCACACTACCATCCGGCTCAGAGCCGCCATTAGCGCCGCCTCCTCCTGTCTCCTATGCGGAGCCGCGAGCCGCTTGTGCCCGATATCAGCACATTCCCAAGCCCGCATGCTGCCCTGCTTCCATCCACCATCTACATTCTCCCTTCATCTTTCACACCAAAGGAGATATGGAGCGGATTTTCCGCCGAGTCGAGGAACATCAGAACCTGTCTCCTGAAAGTCATGATGTGTTTAGTGACGGCTGTTTGCAGGAACACGATCTGAAAACAAATCGCGATTTTCCCCAATAAAACACTTTCACGCTCCAGAGCTTCATTTGGGAAAAAGGAGGAGAGTTTGAAATAAAGATCCTTAAAGAGAGAAACACTGCAGGACACATATTTACTTCACTCCAACATGGTGTGTGTTCCATCTAATCCTGGGTCATCACACGGTTCACTTCCAGGAAATCAAGTCCTACAGTAAACTGTAGAAGATCCAACTTCAGGAAAAATCACCTGAACTGTTCTTCATCCAGTGTAGATTCATAACATTCACATCTTCTAGCTTTAGATTTACATACTTACTGTGTTTTTCTCCTGGAAATGTTTCACTTCCTTTCTTCATAAAATGACGTTTTTACTTTCACTTTGACTTCTTTATTCCACAGAGCAGGAAGTTACAGCAGATTCTGTGATTATATTTTGTGACTATAGAGGGCGCTGTTGTTCATGTGCAGCTTGAAATTGATGACAGACAAGTTCACTACACAAACAGCGTCACGCTCTTCAGATACTTTTGACTTCTATATTTTCCTTATTGTTTTTTCCTGTTTTGTTTTAACACTATGAATATTATTTATTCTTTAAGGATAATAAAGCAGCATGTCAGAAGTGGATGCTTTTGACTGTTAAAAGTTTTATATTATTATTATTAATTGTGTAACATTGTGTGTATAAATATGTTTGTGTATGTATATATATATATATATATATATATATATATATACACACAATGTTAACAAAATGAACTGTTATGAACTGTATATGAACAAATCTTTACAACTTTTTTATAAAAGTAACTTCAATACAACAAATATTTTTAGCAATAATAATAACATTGTACAGGAGGAGAAGTTTGAAATTTCCATGTTGCACAGGTGTAGAACTCATTAGGATCAGGCTCTTGAACACACTGCATATGGAACCAACAGCCAAACATCTCACACTGAATCTGTACCATCAATGGAAATATTTATACAGCAACTTTTCATGGTGAATATCTGAGCTGCGATACACATACTCCATATCCTATTCTAAAACAGAGATGCCGTGTACTAGGGCTTCTCTAACACCAGCATTTGATCTAAGTAGATGATTTGTCCATTGGTGGCAGAGCTCAGTAAGATCATCTGGTCAGCATTAAAAATAATACATCTTGTCACTATTTGTATAAAAGTGTTAACCATTTCAAGAATGTATAATATAAGTTAAAACCATAAAATTAAACTCTGGTGAATATGGAGCACATTAAAGTCATTAATTGGAGGGGTGAAACAGTGTTTTAATATTTAATTTTGCACTTTATTACCAAATAACAATATTTCTAATGTATTCCAAAATCCTTAATTTGGAATAACAATAATATTGTTAATAATTATTAAAATGATATATGTACACTTTAATGTACCGTATATGCTCTGTATATTCGCTCTCCCTGTGTGTTGTTTCTTATCCTTGGATAGAGCCCTTATTCGTAAGGGTGGATCTGTTTTCCCCACTTCTATTTCCTTTGTGAAAAGTCTGTTGGAGTGGTTGTTCTACTGTGGGAGTTGGAAAATACATTATAACAAATAATAAATACTAATAAATTAAATTAAAACAATTAACAGACAAATGCATCCACATCTGACTACATGTTGTTTATTATCCTTAATGAATAATTAACATTTAGTGTGGTAAACAAACCGGGGAAAAAGCATTTAAACTGCTGTTTTTTTTTTTTTTTTTAATAATCTAAATAAATCTTTGTACAGTTTAATTGGTGCATCTGTTTCTCTGCAGCATGACAACAGACTGTTCTTCTGTCACAGAAACATGCAAAGCATCAGGCCTGTTCATTTTATAAACAGTAATTTATTTACCATGTTTGTGTAATGAAATTGTCAGAATCATCAATTTCAAGCTGCACATGAACAAAAGCGCCCTCTAATGTCACAAAATAATATGATAATATAATAATTTGATGGTAAATAAATAAGGATTTTCCACACAAAAGCTGGTTTGGCGGGGAGATTTATTTTCTGTGCCTCTCTCTCTCCTCTCTCTCCTCTGTGTAGCAAAACATATAACCAGACAGGCACTGTTATCCACAATTCTCATTTAGTCTGCCTCTCTCCTCTAGTGCCATTGCAGGAAAGAGGGCAGAGTAACACAAACACTCACACTTTACAAAACACATTATATAAAAATAATTCACAACCTTATAATTATCATAAAGAAATATGCAACAGCATTATAATTATTATGTAGAAATATACAACAGCGTTATTGTCTCATAGATACTAATTGACATACCTGTGTAGCAAAACATATAAACAGACAGGCACTGTTATCCGCAATTCTCATTTAGTCTGCCTGTTAACCACAAAATACATATTAAGTACACCAGGTAATTACCAACAGAACTCACAATAAATGCAGAGTATAATAGATATCAATAGACTAGGATTTATCGTTAGTGTGCCCCGAAAATACACGTAACCATTACTTATTTGAGATGTTAGCCGCTTAGCTGCTAACACATCTCTCACACGCAATGCACACACCTTATTGCAATCTCACACAATGCTCTGTTCACTTGTTAACAATACTCAAATAAACTACATTTACCACATTAATAACTTGAACTAATGGTCAAATATAACATCACATAGAATACTCTCTCACATTTAATCATTTAAACATGACATGAACACTTATAACACTGTTTAACACCAGATAAACAGGGCTCATGAAATCGTACCTCTCTCCTCTAGTGCCATTGCGGGAAAGAGGACGAACTTCTAATTGTGCTGCGAATTGAACCGCTCACTACGTATGACGTGAGCTGGCGTACATACTACATTTAATAAAAGCCCGTAACGTTTTCAAAATAAAATACCCCAAAACAGATGGTAATAAAAACAAATAATATAATAAAAAAAATAACAAAAATTATAATCTGGTGTAACAACATATCCCTGCTACATATATACACATGTTATAAAGGTAGTAAAAGAGAAAGAGACTCCACAGTGCTTTTACTGTTTCACCCTCCTGTTATCATGAGGACACTATATGGAGAAAACACGGGTGAAAATGGTTTGAAAAGTCGTTATTTCCACATTTTAGTAGACAATTTCCTAGTTATCTGCTAATCGTTAAGAATGTTCAGTTCTCCACAGGTGATTATCTCTGAGGTAAACCAGTTCACTCTCCACACTGACCTTCTTTATATCGTGCCTGTAACTTTAATTACCATAAATCTTTTAGAATTATACATTAAATAAAAACAACAGTAAAATGTGATTAATTTAAAACAAAAGATAATTTCTTACCGTGACAGAGATGTCAGGTTATCCAGGTCAGGTCAGGTCAGGTCAGGTTATCCAGGTCAGGTCAGGTTATCCAGGTCAGGTCAGGTGATCAGTGGTAGTGAGTGATGACCGTTTCTTCAGAATGAGAAGGCGGGAACACAGGAGCCAATGGAGACTCTGTGAGCTGCACAAGCGTTTTTTCTTTTTTTTTTTTTTAACTAAAGGTCATACTATGTTATTGTTAATATATAAAATTTTTCATATAAAACACGCAAAAAACATATCAATTGAATTTATCATCAATTAAATAATTGAATGATAGATTTCTTTTGAGAAATATAGATAAATATTGCCCAAATGTGACCCATACAGTGCCCTCGAATAAACAAAATGGGCAGCCTAACTGGGGCCCACATTCAGCCCATCAAAGGGCCCACTCTGACCCCGTGCCCACATGATGCCCATATAACCCAGATAAAACCCATGTGGGGCCCACATGGACATGTTGGCTGGGACATTGTGGTGTTCCTTTTTGTTACCTCAGAAAAGTACTTTTTTGATACCATAGAAAACATTATTTGTTGTTACCTCAGAAATTGCTAGTATTTTTTATTTCCTCAGAAATCATTTCGGTGTTGATCAAAATGATTTCTGATGTAACAATAAAATACACTGCCATGTACTCTGTTTACCTCAGAGGTATACTTTTTATTGCACAATAATCATACAGTTATTTAATTACTATTCTTGTTACTTCAGAAATTAGTCTGCTGCTGATCAAAATGATTGAGATCAATTGTTTTTAATGATTTCTGGGGTAACAAAAAAGTACACTGCAGTGTAACTTGTTACCTCAGAAATCTGTCCAGTGCTGATCAAAATTATTTCTGAAGTAACAAAAAAAAAATAATAATAAAAATTATATATATATAAGCAGTTCCTGAAACATTGTCATATGTTTTAGTTACAAATATACAACATTTTAGAGATTTAAAACAGAATAGTAATTTAGAACATTGTAACGATAAAATTATTTAAATAAGAATTTAAGATTTTTAGAAACAAGGTGCTGGATTACCTTTCCTTAAAACTATAATGCAGGAGAAAAGCTTCATAGATTGTCACAAAAAATAAATAAAACAATAATGAGTCCAGTAAACATTGTGCTTTAATATCAAAATTTAATACAAACATATACCCAGTTGTGGAATCAGATAGAAGTCACCCATTATCGCCTGGCCACTTTAATTAATGAAACCCTCATCGCTGTTGATGGTATACATACTGAGCTCACTGCTTTGCACCTGACAACCCTACAGAATAGATTAGCTTTAGATATCCTGCTGGCTGAAAAGGGAGGTGTATGTGCATTGGTGGGGGATAGTTGTTGCACATACGTCCCTGACAACGACGATGAACACGGAGTCATAGGTCAGGCAGTTGAGAAAATGCGCAGCACGGCTCAGGCTCTTAAGGATGATGAAAAGGGTAATCAAGGTAGGGGATGGGGATGGTTGTATACTCTGTTTGGTCATTGGGTGCCGTATATTTCTTTGATAATCCCGACTGTCATCGTTTTCCTGTTGCTATGCCTATTTGGACCATGTATTTTTCAATGTATCCAGCGATCTTTCACCTGTATGCTTTCTGGATATCAACCCGTCCCTCGTGTTTCTGATTATTATCCTATTCCTATGCAACATGTCTTAGTTTAAGTTGTGATTTATCCATTCTAATTTATCATGGATAAAACGGGGGAATTGTAAGATATCCTTGATCACTAGTCCTAGATGAAGTTGACCCAGAACACTCAGTTCTCATCTATATCCGCTCTTTATACGCTTACGCTGTGAGAACATTTTACAGATTTGAATGATGTATTGTTTTTATCTGTACGATCAATAAAGACAGTAATTTATGTCGCCATTATGAGGGAAAAACCCACAAAACGCCACCCAGAGGATTAATTGTGTAAAACATGGCGGATTTGGTGTTTAATTTGAGACTTTGTGCAAAAATAAAACAAAAGTTTACTGATTAAAATTATTTTTCGGTGGAGTTTATTTATTTATTTTATATCTAAGTAAAGAAGGGACGTTGTGAATAAGTGTATGTTTTGCTGGAGGTAGTTATTTATTTATGTATTTATACTTTTTATAAAAATAGTAAAAACAGAAATGCGCGCTGAATTGATAGCGTTAATAACATTTACTGCCTTTTACAATAATTAGAATTTTGACAGCCAAATATATATATATTAATACAAAACGAATTAAAAATGTTGTTACCGAATGAAAGTAAAAAGTTGTCTGAAAAAGTAAAATACTGATACCAGAAAAATCTACTTAAGTACAGTAACGAAGTGTTTGTACTCCGTTACTTCCCTCCTCTGGATCCCACCTTAAAGATTTTTAGACTGTAAGGTGTTGGACAGGGGACAGTGTAGCTAGACAGCATCGGATGGTGGTCTGTAAGATGGCTTTGGAGGTGAAGAAGAAGAGGAGGAGAGTGAGGACTGAAAGAAGAATAAGATGGTGGAAACTGAAGGAGGAAGAGTGTAGTGTGAGATTCAGGGAAGAGGTCAGACAGGGGCTCAGTGGTGGTGAAGAGGTGCTGGATGATTGGGCAACTACTGCAGGAGTGATGAGGGAGACAGTTAGAAAGGTACTTGGTGTGACATCTGGAAATAGAAAGGATGACAAGGAGATGTGGTGGTGGAATGAGGAAGTGCAGGAGAGCATAAGGAGAAAGAGGTTGGAGAAACAGAATTGGGATCGACAGAGTGATGAGAAAAGTAGGCAGGAGTACAAGGAGATGCGGCAGCAGGTAAAGAGGGATGGGGCGAAAGCTGGACTCAAATGAAGGTGTAGAACCATCTCAAGGATGATCAGAAGAAATGGATAGCACCTGAGTTAAATATATGAGTGTCACAGCAAATGGTCTGAATACATAGGACCATGTGATATTTCAGTTTTTCTTTTTTAATAAATTTGCAAAAATGTCAACAATTCTGTGTTTTTCTGTCAGTATGGGGTTCTGTGTGTACATTCATGAGGAAAAGAAATGAACTTGAATATTTTAGAAAATGGCTGCAATATAAGAAAAGAGTGAAGAATTTAAGGGGGTCTGAATACTTTCCGTACCCACTGTATCTGAACAGTTTAATGTCATGTAAGGAATTGTACATACCATGACATCGGATTCATCCTTTGTGGATGCAATGTTGTGTTTTTTTCTTACAACCAGCCACACATTTCTCTCACTTCTCATCAAACTTTTGAAGCTTCTACTTGAGCCGCTGCTTCAGATGCTTTTTTTTTTTTTTTTTTTATTTATTTTTTACAATTGGAACAGATCTTCTGGGTGCAAAATAAAATACCCGGACAAAAGGGACAAATCTTTTTTTGTAGACCCCCTGGCATTATATCAAACTGACAGACTAAGAACAGACTGACAAAGATAGATAAGACAGACAACCAGATGAAGACAGATAGAGAGGGACGTTTATGAAATAAAGACAGAGATATTTAGATAGATTAGAAAGATGGATAGAAATATAATTAGAGAGTTAGATGTATACAGAGGAGGGAAGTAACAGAGTACAAATACTTCGTTACTGTACTTAAGTAGATTTTTCTGGTATCAGTATTTTACTCCACTATTTATTTTTCAGACCACTTTTTACTTTTACTCATTACACTTTTACACAAATATCTGTACTTTTTACTTCTTACATTTTCAAAACCGGCTCATTACTTTAGTTTTAATCCATTGATTTGGTGAAATATTACATTTTTATTTTCACTATGCGTCGATTTCAGCCGAACAACTGATTTCCTGTTACTGCACGTCTTTTTTAATCCGCTGGTGTATAAAGTCCTGACTCTCACTCACCACAGATGTAGACTAGTTTATGGAGATAAGAATCAGCAGGCAGAAGACAGTAAGAAGTTTGAGCGCGCATTTCTGTTTTTACCATTTTTATAAAAAAAAATGTAAATACATAAATAAATAACTAAATATAAAAGAGGCGAAATGAAAACCTCCAGTAAAACATACACTTATTCACGACGTCCCTTCTTTACTTAGATATACAATAAATAAATAAACTCCAGCTAAAAATATATTTAATCAGTAAACTTTTGTTTTATTTTTGCGCCAAGTCTCAAATCAAACACCAAATCCGCCATGTTTTACACAATTAATTCTCTAGGTGGCGTTTTGTGGGTTTTTCCCCCATAATGGCGAAACGAACTTAAATTACTGTCTTTATTGATCGTACAGATAAAAACAATACATCATTCAAATCTGTAAAATGTCTATGATTATATATATATATATATATATATATATATATATATATATATATATATATATATATATATATAAAAGCTTCTTGACTTGAAGAGGTGCACTTTCTCCGGTATCACCTCATTAACTGTCCGTGTGGAAACATAGCAAAGGCTCTTAATGATGTCCACACGTCTCTGCACTGTTATAGCCTTTATATTTAATCACTGTACATATGCTTACATATATATCACATGCTGTAAATATGATACATATTTATCTGCACTATTTGCACGATTGCTACTTTTTGCACTTCTGGTAGATGCCAAACTGCATTTTGTTGCTGTGTACCTGTACAATGCAATGACAATAACGTTCTATCTATCTATCTATCTATCTATCTATCTATCTATCTATCTATCTATCTATCTATCTATCTATCTATCAAATATTAATATGATGTGAGGTCCAGTTAACAGCTAAAACAGGTAGAAGTAATAACTACTTTTTACTTAAGTACATGTCAGAGCCAAGACTTCTTTACTTTCACTTAAGTAAAAAGGTATAATCAGTACTTCAACTTTTACCCGAGTATTTTAAAACATGAGGATCTGTACTTCTACTTAAGTAATGGATGTGTGTACTTTTGCCACCTCTGGATGTATACAAACAGTGCGAAATAGACAGAAAGAAAAGATAGATAGATAGATGAATAGATAGATAGATAGATAGATAGATAGATAGATAGATAGATAGATAGATAGATAGTTAGGTAATCAGTGTCAGGCAGCCGCTTGAACATTTCCGCGGTCACGACGCCCGCTTCCGTTTCAGCGTCATCTTTCAGCCGGCAACACCGGCATGCCCGCCATTTTGTTTCTGTATAAATAGCCACCGGCTGCCTGCGCTTGCTGCCAGATTGTCTCGTTCAGCTCCGTGCTTTTTGCGACCTTCCTGCCTTTATTTTTTCCCTGTGGAATGTTTACTTTCTTTTCGGATCTCCTGGGTTTTTTTCGGATTTTGCCTGCCCTCGGTTTCGGATTTTGGATTCCCCTTTGCTCTGTTCTCGGCTCTCTCCCTCTGTCTGTTTTCGGACTCGCTTCTGTTTTTGGACACGCCCCCTGCTTCGTTCTCCCGGTGCCACGGACCTTCACATTAACCCAGTGAGTGCCGCAACTGTGTGTTCGTAAGTATTCGGACGTTACTGCTTTTCTCTGTATAAACCCAGCGTGTGCTCCCACTACGTTTTCAAAAGTATTCAGACACTATTGGTTTTCTTTTTTTCTCTATATTAACCCTGTGTGTGCTTCTGTTGTTTGCTCTTAAGTTTTCGGACATGTTGCTTCCCTGCCTGTTCTATCCTCCTCATCTTTTCTTCCACTTTAACCCTGTGCGTGCAGCGACTGTGTTTTGTGCTATTGTTCGGACATTAAATATTTTCTGCCTGTGCAACCCTCCTCTCTCGACTCATATCGTCTGGAGCATCCTGCATTTGGGTCCTATCATCCACTCACCTAGCCCCGCACCCGAGTCCCTGACAGAACAATCTGGCCAGCTATGGATCCCGCGGATGCTACCGATCTTCAGGCCACCCTTAATGCTCTGGTCCAGGTTTCCGCCACCCATGAGCAACGGCTCCAGGATATTACTTCGGGTCTTCAGCAGCTTATTCAGCGTCTCGACACCCTTCCAGGGGCAGCTGCGCCCAACCCACCACCAGTCGCCGCTCCTCAGCCGTCGGCTCTGCCGTTGCCTCCGCAGGTCCAGCCCACACCTGGCGCTTTTGCTCCTAAGGAACCACACCTCGTTCCCCCGGCTCGCTTCTCGGGGGAACCCGAACTTTGTCGGTCCTTCCTGGCACAGTGTAGTCTGATTTTTAGTCTCCAACCATCCTCTTTTTCCACTGAACAGGCCAAGGTGGCTTATGTTATCACCTTGCTCTCCGGACGAGCTTTGCGGTGGGCTACCGCCGAATGGGAAAATCAGTCCTTGCATTGCTCTACCTTCACTGCCTTCTCTGAGGAACTACGCAAGGTTTTTGGTTCAGCCACCCCTCGCCAGGATGCCGCACGCTCACTGCTTTCTTCATCGCAGGGTGAGCGTTCAGTGGCTGAGTATGCTGCGGATTTCCGCACGGATGCCACTGACAGTGGGTGGGATCGCACCGCTCTATATGACACCTTTTTTCGGGGTCTCTTAGCTCAGGTGAAGGACGAGCTAGCTGCCCGTTAGCTTTCTCCTGGTCTGGATGCCTTGATCGCCCTGGCCATTCGGATTGACAGAAGAATACGTGAACGTCGTTCTGAGCGTTTCACGCGCCATCTGGAGCGGGCCTACCACACGCCTCCGACTTGCCACCATACTCCCCTCTATCAGAAAAGGAAAGACGCCGTTCCCAGGGGCTTTGTCTCTATTGTGGTGAAGCCGGGCATATGGCTGCTTCATGTCCAGCAAAAGGGCGGGCTCGTCATTGAGCCGCATCCTACCAGTCCCTTCCAAGCCCTTAGTCAAGATCTGCATCCGTTCCGGTGCTCAGGACTTTTCGCTGGCAGCCTTTGTGGACTCTGGGGCGGACGCAGAATTCTAGACCTTGCCCGTCAGCTGAGCCTGGAGACAGAGACATTACCGGAGACTCATCAGGTCCGGGCCCTAGACAAGGCCACTTACCGTACTAAGCCCCTTCTGGTCACCGTCGGAGAGCGACACCGGGAGTGGCTCACCTTCTTGGTCATTTCTTCTCCTCACGCCCCGGTCATGCTCGGTTTCCCCTGGCTCCGCAAGCACAACCTCCGCCTAGACTGGTCCAGCGGTCGGGTTCTCGATTTGGGAACCTATTGCCAATCTCACTGCCTCGCTCTCCGGAGACTACCCCCGACCTCAGTTCAGTTCCACCTGTCTATCATGACCTCGGTATAGTGTTTAGCAAGACTCGAGCCTCTTCCTTGCCCCCGCATCGGCCCTACGATTGCGCCATTGATCTCCTGCCGGGAACTATGCCACCCCGTGGCCGGCTTTACCATCTTTCAGCACCCGAGCAGGCGGCCATGACCCAATACATTCAGGACTCGCTGGCTGCTGGCATTATCCGCCCGTCCTCCTCTCCGGCAGGTGCTGGGTTCTTCTTTGTGGAAAAGAAGGACAAGAGCCTCCGTCCCTGCATTGACTATCGGGGCCTAAATGCCATAACCGTCAAGAACCGGTACCCATTGCCCTTGATGTTTTCTGCGTTCGACTCTCTCCAGGGCTCGGTCATCTTCACCAAACTGGACCTCCATAGCGCCTACCACCTTGTCCGCATCCGGGAGGGATGAGTGGAAGACAGCCTTCAATACTTCATCAGGGCATTATGAATACCTTGTTATGCCATTTGGCCTTACCAATGCACCAGCTGTCTTCCAGGCGTTGGTGAATGACGTTCTTCGAGACATGCTTAACCACTACGTGTTCGTATACCTGGACGACATTCTCGTGTTCTCACGCTCTAGAGATGAACATGTCCAGCATGTGCGTTCGGTACTCGGGCGGCTTCTCCAGAATGGATTATACGTTAAGGCGGAGAAATGCGATTTCCATGTGTCCAGCACCACCTTCCTTGGATTTGTCCTTTCTGCCGATCACGTCCAGATGGACCAAGCCAGGATTCAGGCGGTAAAGGACTGGCCCCAACCCACCACCCGTAAGCAGTTACAGAGGTTTTTGGGTTTTGCCAATTTCTATCGGCGGTTCATCAGGGGCTATAGCTCTGTTGCGGCCCCCCTTCACTCACTCACCTCCATACGTCAGGCTTTTAACTGGAACCCAGAGGCTGAACGGGCATTTACCAAACTGAAGAGTCTTCACCTCTGCCCCGGTCCAACCCATCAATTTGTGGTGGAGGTGGACGCCTCGGATCTGGGCGTAGGGGCCGTTCTGTCCCAGAGAGGTGCCGGGACCACCGCCTGCACCCTCGCATTTTTCCCGCCGCCTCAGCCCAGCAGAGCAGAACTACCCTGTTGGTGAGCGTGAGCTCTTGGCTGTTAAATTGGCCCTGGAGGAATGGCGTCATTGGCTGGAGGGTTCCAGTACCGTTCTCGTACCATTCATGAATTCGTGGCTGCCTGTCCCATATGCAATCAACACAAGAACCCCAAGGGGTGTCTGGTAGGTCTCCTTCACCCACTCCCTGTACCCCGACGCCCATGGTCGCACATTGCTGTGGATTTTGTTACCGGCCTTCCCCCGTCCGCTGGTCATACGGCCATTCTCACGGTGGTCGACAGGTTCTCGAAGATGGGTCACTTCATTCCCTGCCCAAGCTTCCTCTGCGAAGAAACCGCCCAGCTCCTGCTCCAACACGTTTTCCGCCTGCACGGATTGCCTCGGGATGTTGTGTCCGATCGGGGCCCCAATTTTCTGCCCATTTTGGAGGAGTTCTGCCGCCTCCTGGGGATTTCCGTCAGCCTCTCCTCCGGGTTTCACCCTTAGTTCAATGGTCAGACTGAAAGGCTCAACCAGGAACTCGAGACCAGCCTCCGTATTCTCTGCGCCCAAGACCCCTCCACATGGTCAGAGAAGCTTCTCTGGGCTGAATATGCTCACAACACTCTTCCCTCCTCTGCCACTGGCCTCTCACCCTTTCAGGCTGTGTTCAGCTACCAACCACCGCTGTTCTCTACACAGGAACCCGAGTCCACCATTCCCTCTGCCCTGGCCCAGTTCAAGCATTGTCGGCACGGGTGGAGGGTGGCCCGGGCAGCCCTCCTAAAGTCTTCCCAGAGTTACAGGCGTTGGGCCAATCATAGCGCCGACCGGCCCATCGATATCGGATCGGCCAGAAGGTCTGGCTTTCTACTCGTGACCTACCCCTCAAGGCCATATGCAGGAAGCTTGCCCCTCGTTTCATGGGTCCATTTCCCATTTCCAAGGTGATAAATCCTGTGGTAGTGCGTCTCAAGTTCCCTGGTGTTTTGCGCATCCACCCGACCTTCCACGTCTCCCGCCTCAGACCGGTCCAGGCATGCTCATTGGTGCCCTCCACCAACTGTCAGCCAGCCGCTTGAACATTTCCACGGCCACGACGTCCGCTTCCGGTCCAGCGTCATCTTTCAGCCGGCAACACCGGCATGCCCGCCATTTTGTTTCTGTATAAATAGCCACCGGCTGCCTGCGCTCGCTGCCATATTGTCTCGTTCGGCTCCGCGCTTTTTGAGACTTTCCTGCCTTTATTTTTTCCCCGTGGCATGTTCACTTTCTTTTTCGGATCTCATCTTTCAGGCAGGTTTAACCACGCACACCAGGAGCTCATCAGCACTCATGCCTCCACTCTCTCTGAAGCTCCAGGGTTAACTAGGCACACCTGAAGCCCATCATCACTCCACCCCGCTCCTACATAAACCCCTCACTCACATTCACTCCTTGTTCGTTATTGTTTGTGTTGGACTTCCCATACTGCATGTTTTGTCGTTCCGGCTTTCATACAGGACTTCCTTCATCCGTGTCATCCGGACTCCAGAATCCCGTACCGGCTGCGCTTCCCCTCCCTGTGCATCTCGGGTCAGCTACGCTTCTCCCAATGCGCTACTCGGACTATCTTTCTCAACCTAAGGACTGCCGTGTGTGTATGTGTGCGCGTGTGTGTGTGTGTGTGTGTGTGCGTGTGTGTACCTCTCTCTCACGCATGCCATTAAAACCCGAGCGAGCTGTACTCCGGCTTCCGCCTTTTGTTTCGCTCACACCGTGACAATAGTTTTAGATCAATACAGAAAAAAAAACTTTTTTTTTTACTTTACATAATGAAAATGAAAAAGGCAACAGTTCAGTTTTAACAGAACATCCAACTCCTTTGACCCTGATTCCCAAATCATAAACACTACATTAATTATTATAAAATAAAATATATAATATGATATATAATAAAAAATGCTGTTGTGAACAGAGAAATCAATCCAAGACATTTCTTTCCCAAAATCCTTTGCATACTCACATAAAAATAATGTATGATATTGTTTATTAGAAATACAAAAAAGTAAAGAACTGCAGAATTTTATAGTGAAGTTGTTTCATCCTGATACATTTGTATTTATTAATAAACAAATGATCCCACAAAAAAACTTTATTTCTCACAATAAAAAGAGAAACAATTAAAACTGATGGTCAATAACATCATATTGTTAAAATATCAGTCACACTTCCATGTTTATGTGTTGAGAAGAGATGATGATGTCATTAAAAGAGAATCGGCGGCAGATACTGAGATAATTTTAGCCTCCGTCTTCACCATAGTAACGCTCTATAAGACTCATGGGTACTGTAGTGTTTACTGTTAGATTTGACATCAAACTGATGGAAAAACGATATTTCTCAGAATAGAAACGACATTTAGAAGCGATGGCCGAAGCACAAATCTGCAGTCTTGTTAATTACCCAGGAGAATATATTTACTGTATTGTGACTGGAAGGAACCACTGATGATGGTTTATAATAACGAGTAGATTACAGAATATAAAGCAATAAAAACAAGAATAAAATCTCCTGATTAAATGTTGAGTAAAAGTGCTTGAAGATTAAAAAATTTTATGAGAGAAGAAAAACACAATACAGCGTCTGTGGTGCCCAGTGGCAGAAAGAAAAATGTGGCAGAAACACGAAAGATACTGCGTATTGAAATACATTAGATGGAAAGTCATGCTGAGTGACACGAAAAAAGAGGAAAATTTGTGTCCATGAACACGAATCAGTAGATTAAATTTCATGACTACATCACAAAATACTGTGAGACTGGGTTGTGCCTGTATTGTGACTTTGAGTTTGGTTTTCAGTCTTGAACTCGTTACTGTGTTTTTCTCTGTATATAATCATCACTGTACATATTCACTCAGTTCACCGACAGTAGGGGTGCGGCTGCTTTTTTTTTTGGGGTGGAATCTGTTTTTCTTAGTTTTTGTAGTAGGAATTTTGGGAAGTTTCCTGTACAATTGTTTCTTTTCTTTCAGGAAAGGAAGCTTCAAAATCAGACTGTTTAATTTATTATTTTGGTCTTAGCTCACCCTGAAGTCACGCCATTGTACAGCTGTGTATATAAATATAAGTTTACTTTAACAAAATACCAACACCTTTTTTATTAAATATTTTGTGTGCATCAGGTTTCTGGTAGATTATAAAGATTTCTAATCCCTTGAATTCTAAGATAATTACTCTGTGTGGTCTGACCCTGGACTGAGTCTGTCTGTGAAAATCCTCAGTTATCCAGCTGTGATTATCTGCAAGTTGAATCATGATAATTGGACTTGTATCTGGTTGGATCAAAATGAGTCACTACTCATCCGAGCAGCTTCTTCAGTAGACTGGATCATAACAGATGTGGAGTCTCGTCCAGGATGTTTTTATATTTGCTGTGTGTGGTGTTTTGGTGTATTGTGTCTGTGGTATTATGGCATTTGATTTAGTTACGTTTATGTTCTGTCCTTCATTGAAAGACTCTGATAGATGCAGGAAGGATGATCTGCTCACCATTGCTGATTTTTTTAATGTGTCAGTTTGCTGAACAGTTTGCAAAAATGTAGGCAAAATGGCACTATATGAGGAACTCATGACCCAACAAGTTCCTACCAGAATGGGAAGCACTTCCAGGAGGCACCACACAGCCTACCAACCTCTCCAGGTTTGCAGCAGAGCGATGGCCATGACTGAGCTGGAGGAGGATGAGGTAAGTCTTGAGCAGCCTCTGGCCAGTGCAGTAGATCCCAGATTGCAGCTCACGATAAAAGAGCATGAAGTAAAAGGCAAGAGAAGCAATCACAGCTTTTGAGAGTTCAGGAACAGGACATTGATCTGAAAACAGCTCTCATAGCTGTTATCATGAGCTTTGTACTGGAAGAGTTTATCCTCATCATCTTCTGAATAAAACGATCAGATCAGGAACCTCACTGCTTATATCTGTAAAGCAGAATTATCAGATTTGTTCATCAGAATCAGTCTTCAGATTCCTCAAATGTGTGTGTGTGTGTGTGTGTGTGTGTGTGTGTGTGTGTGTGTGTGTGTGTGTGAAACTCACTATACTTTCTCCAGTTTACAGTGTGGATCCTTCAGTAGATCAGAGAGCAGCTTCACTCCTGATTCTCCTGCTTTATTGTAGTTCAGATTCAGTTCTCTCAGGTGTGATGAGGTGTTTGACCTCAGAGCTGAAACCAGAGCAGCACAACCTTCACCTGTAATACTGCAGGATTCCAACCTGTAGAGAGATCAACAATTATAGATCACACACACACACACACACACACACACACACACACACACACACACACACACACACAAAACAAGTAGAAAATCCAGATTGTTAAACGTCTATTTCAATGTTTGTTATTTATGAATCTGGAAAACTATAGCAGTTGTTGCTGCTTTATTTAAATTGTGCTTCAGGACACACAACAATTTATTCATCTACAACAGTCATATGACAGAAATGCAGGATCTACAGTGTGTAAGTGATGATCTGACCTCAGTATCTCCAGTGTACAGTGTGGATTCTCCAGTCCAGCAGAGAGCAGCATCACTCCTGAATCCTGCAGCTTATTCCTACTCAGGTCAGTTCTCTCAGACTGGAGGAGTTTGAACTGAGAACTGAGGACAGAATTCTACAACTTTCCTCTGTGAGAATACAATCACACAACCTGGGAGAGAAATGATGATAAATCAGAACAGTTAGATCTCAAACACACACACACACACACACACACACACACAGAAAGAGAAACTATGATATTTCAGAACACTGGCATCTTAAACACACACACACACACACACACACACACACACACACACACACACACACACACACACACACACTGGAGAGAAATGATGATCAGTGGAGTAAAGTAATAAATTACAAATTCTCTGTTTCCTGTAATTGAGTAGTTTTTCTCAGAAATTGTACTTTATTAAGTAGTTTAAAACAGTGAACATTTACTTTTACTTGACTACATTTTCCTCAACCTGCCGTCACTACTTTATCCCCTGTTTCCTGCTGCACTGCTGTAAAACCATTATGGGTAAAACTTCACCAGAAGTAGTAGCAGCTTTTACTGACTTACGCCGACGCCAATATGTTGTGTTCATGTGCGGTTTGTTTTTCAGGTGGAAACATTTTAAAATGCAGTAAAAAGCTCAGGAATAACACGTGCTGTTTGTGTTTACACTTATAACCAGAAGAAGCTTCATTTGTGTCTTAAAGAACCGTGTTTATAGAGAAAATTATAGTCTTTCTTACTCTTTATTTACTTTCCTCCACAGGATTGTAGCTTTTAGATGTAAAACACAAGTTAGTGCTTCTACTATTAGCCTAATGCTAATGCTAATACTAATAATAGAATACAATCATCATTAATTAATTTTACTTTATATTAGGAGTCTAATGACCCTGTGCATATGTTATTTATTATAATTTAAATGACTATTGTAGGTACAATGATAGTAATTGTGTTGATGTAAAACACTTGGCACTGAGGTGTGATGTGGGTGAGGGGCTGCACAGGGTTCATGGTCTGGGTGGGTATAAGGGGTGAGGGGAAGCAGTGTGATTTTAGATGTAATTGCATGCAGGTAAATGTAACTACAATGTGTCTGTGTGACTTTAACTCTCCTCTACATCAGCTTTTAATTACACTAAATCATTTCCTGCATCCTTAAATAGCACACGAGCGACTTTATTACTGTGAAGGTTTTGGTAAAACTCTGAGCTTTTCACACTGATCATCACCTTTCTGTCACATGCAACTGAATCAACAAAGTAGCAAAAAATGCTACTGTACGTTACACGCTGTCACTTTTTACATCATCCTCCCATTCCTCTGTTCAGGAAGAGAAGGACCTGCTGATGTTGTGCTCTATAAGTTCTGTCAGCATGTGATTCCACATCTTGTTCTGAATAAATGATTAGTGACACTGAAGTGAATGATTGTTTATGTCGTAACAGAAGTTCCAGCCACAGATCACGCAAAGCATCATGGGGTGTAGATAACAGGATTTTCAGGATTGCCTGGATTGTCAGTGCCAGCAGTCAAAAATTAAACTGTTTATTAGAAATATTGTGTTTGATATTGTCTTCTGTTTCTGTTACTGAGAAACATCTATAAAAAAGAATGACACTGATGTAAGCTTCATTTTTAATTTGTAGGTTTTGCAGGGTATAAAGTGGAATAACATTTAAAGCATAAAACTACAAACTGCTCTTGAGTTCTTTTAAAAGGTGAATTAAATAGAATTTAGAGCAGATACTTTTACTTTTAAAGTAATACTAATTTTACTTCAGTATGATTTTCTGGTACATTTCCACCTCTGATTAGGAAATAACACAACACCTCAAATACACACACACACACACACTGTCAGAGAACAGTTTTTCCCACCTACTAATCACCTGCACCTGGTGCCTCTGAATCCAGCCCCTTTAAAAGATCGCTCTCCCCCTTCACTCACCATCCAAACTACCATATACCTACCCTAGACCATCTGCACTCCCTATTGAGTGCGTTCTCCTGTAATTCAGTGCTCCTCGTTACACTTCTCTTGAAGGTCTCTACAGCTAAGATTATCATTTACTGGAC
>NC_060887.1:39845167-39852667 GCF_014805685.1 Silurus meridionalis | reverse complement strand
TCTATATTTTATTTTATTTAACTGTAAATTCATGTACAAAACTATATATCCTGCACTTGCTGTTATTGCACTCTGGTTAGACCCAAACTTCATTTCGTTGCCTTGTACTTGTACATGTGTAATGACAATAAAGTTGAATCCAATCTAACCTAATCTAAAAAAAAACACTAGACCAACAGGAAAGTATGCAGGTGGGAACATCATGGTGTGGGGCTGTTTTTCATCATATGGTACTGGCAAACTTCATATAATTGAAGGAGAGGCATTAATGATAAAACTCTGACTGCATATTGTATATTATTTTATTTTAACTGATTTGTGTTTTTAGATAAATCTGTGATTGAGTGTGAAACAAAAAGGTCAGGACACTATTTTGATATTTTTATATTAAAATGTGCACAGAAAAATATATATTTAATGTCCCCTTGTGAATTTGTGTTTTTATTGTGATTATGGATCTCCATCAGCTCCAAAACAATGATAACATTTATATATAAAATGTACAGTCTCTCACTACAACCACTAATGATCAATAATTTTGATGATGTCATTCTGCACTTTAGCTTTTAGCAATGATTTAAATCACATCAGTAAACACTGGTTACCTGATTGGAGTAATGAATGATAATCATGATCCTAATCAGTGCAGTGTCATTAGTGTTCATTTCAAATAATAACTACATTTATGGAATTAGTAACACATTTATGAAATCATTTTAAAATGACTTACTCAGCTTTTCTGGATGCTTTGACCACTGGCAGCAGCCTCAGAAGACATTCATCTGATCCGTCATATTTCCTCAAATTAAACACATCCAGATTCTCTTCTGAGTTCAGCAACACAAACACCAGAGCAGACCACTGAGCAGGAGAGAGTCTGACTACACTGAGACACCTGGAATTACTGCTGTTCAGGTAACGTTGTACTTCCTGTACTAGAGAATCATCATTCAGTTCATTCAGACAGTGGAACAGATTGATGGATTTCTCTGGAGATGGATTTTCTCTGATCTTCTTCTTGATGTACTCGACTGTTTCCTGTTTGCTGTGAGAGCTACTTCCTGTTTGGGGCAGTAGGTCTCGTAAGAGAATCTGATTGGCCTCAGTGAGAGACCCAGAAGGAAGCGGAGGAACAGGTCCAGGTGTCCATTCTCACTCTGTAAGGTCTTGTCCACTGCACACCTCAGGAAATCAGACATGTTTGATTTGGTGAAAAGATCTGACAGATTGTTGATTTGTTTTTTTGTACTCTTTTGTTGATAAATGAGAGAAATGTGTATAAAGCAGCCAGAAACTCCTGAACACTCATGCCTCCACTCTCTGAAGCTCCAGGGTTAACTAGGCACACCTGAAGCCCATCATCACTCCACCCCGCTCCTACATAAACCCCTCACTCACATTCACCCTTGTTCGTTATTGTTTGTGTTGGACTTCCCATACTGCATGTTTTGTCGTTCGGCTTTCAGGACTTCCTTCATCCGTGTCATCCGGACTCCAGAATCCCGTGCTGCGCTTCCCCTCCTGTGCATCTCGGGTCAGCTACGCTTCTCCCAATGCGCTACTCGGACCATCTTTCTCAACCTAAGGACTGCCGTGTGTGTATGTGTGCGTGTGTGTGTGTGTGTGTGTGTGCGTGTGTGTACCTCTCTCACGCATGCCATTAAAACCCGAGCGAGCTGTACTCCGGCTTCCGCCTTTTGTTTCTCACACCGTGACAATAGTTTTAGATCAATACAGAAAAAAACTTTTTTTACTTTACATTAATGAAAATGAAAAAGGCCACAGTTCAGTTTTAACAGAACATCCAACGCCTTTGACCCTGATTCCCAAATCATAAACACTACATTAATTATTAAAATAAAATATATAATATGATATATAATAAAAATGCTGTTGTGAACAGAGAAATCAATCCAAGACATTTCTTTCCCAAAATCCTTTGCATACTCACATAAAAATAATGTATGATATTGTTTATTAGAAATACAAAAAAGTAAAGAATTGCAGAATTTTATAGTGAAGTTCTTTCATCTCGATACATTTGTATTTATTAATAAACAAATGATCCCACAAAAAACTTTATTTCTCACAATAAAAACAGAAACAATTAAAACTGATGGTCAATAACATCATATTGTTAAAATATCAGGCACACTTTCGTGTTTATGTGTTGAGAAGAGATGATGATGTCATTAAAAGAGAATCGGCGGCAGATACTGAGGTAATTTTAGCCTCCGTCTTCACCATAGTAACGCTCTATAAGACTCATGGGTACTGTAGTGTTTACTGTTAGATTTGACATTAAACTGATGGAAAAACGATATTTCTCAGAATAGAAACGACATTTAGAAACGATGGCTGAAGCACAAATCTGCAGTCTGGTTAATTACCCAGGAGAATATATTTACTGTATTGTGACTGGAAGGAACCACTGATGATGGTTTATAATAACGAGTAGATTACAGAAAATAAAACAATAAAAACAAGAATAAAATCTCCTGAATAAATGTTGAGTAAAAGTGCTTGAAGATTAAAAAATTTTATGAGAGAAGAAAAACACAATACAGCGTCTGTGGTGCCCAGTGGCAGAAAGTAAAATGTGGCAGAAACACAAAAGATACTCCGTATTGAAATACATTAGATGGAAAGTCATGCTGAGTGACACGAAAAAAGAGGGAAATTTGTGTCCATGAACACGAATCAGTAGATTAAATTTCATGACTACATCACAAAATACTGTGAGACTGGGTTGTGCCTGTATTGTGACTTTGAGTTTGGTTTTCAGTCTTGAACTTGTTACTGTGTTTTTCTCTGTATATAATTATCACTGTACATATTCACTCAGTTCACCGACAGTAGGGGTGCGGCTGCTTTTTTTTTTGGGGTGGAATCTGTTTTTCTTTGTTTTTGTAGTAGGAATTTTGGGAAGTTTCCTGTACAATTGTTTCTTTTCTTTCAGGAAAGGAAGCTTCAAAATCAGACTGTTTAATTTATTATTTTGGTCTTAGCTCACCCTGAAGTCACGCCATTGTACAGCTGTGTATATAAATATAAGTTTACTTTAACAAAATACCAAAACCTTTTTTATTAAATATTTTGTGTGCATCAGGTTTCTGGTAGATTATAAAGATTTCTAATCCCTTGAATTCTAAGATAATTACTCTGTGTGGTCTGACCCTGGACTGATTCTGTCTGTGAAAATCCTCAGTTATCCAGCTGTGATTATCTGCAAGTTGAATCATGATAATTGGACTTGTATCTGGTTGGATCAAAATGATTCACTACTCATCTGAGCAGCTTCTTCAGGAGACTGGATCATAACAGATGTGGAGTCTCGTCCAGGATGCAGGAAGGATGATCTGCTCACCATTGCTGATTTTTTTAATGTGTCAGTTTGCTGAACAGTTTGCAAAAATGTAGGCAAAATGGCGGCACTATATAAGGCACTCATGACCCAACAGTTCCTACCAGAATGGGAAGCACTTCCAGGAGGCACCACACAGCCTACAAACCTCTCCAGGTTTGCAGCAGCGAAGGCCATGACTGAGCTGGAGGAGGATGAGGTAAGTCTTGAGCAGCCTCTGGCCAGTGCAGTAGATCCCAGATTGCAGCTCACGATAAAAGAGCATGAAGTAAAAGGCAAGAGAAGCAATCACAGCTTTTGAGAGTTCAGGAACAGGACATTGATCTGAAAAACAGCTCTCATAGCTGTTATCATGAGCTTTGTACTGGAAGAGTTTATCCTCATCGTCTTCTGAATAAAAACGATCAGATCAGGAACCTCACTGCTTATATCTGTAAAGCAGAATTATCAGATTTGTTCATCAGAATCAGTCTTCAGATTCCTCAAATTGTGTGTGTGTGTGTGTGTGTGTGTGTGTGTGTGTGTGTGTGTGTGTGTGTGAAACTCACTATACTTTCTCCAGTTTAGAGTGTGGATCCTTCAGTAGATCAGAGAGCAGCTTCACTCCTGATTCTCCTGCTTTATTGTAGTTCAGATTCAGTTCTCTCAGGTGTGATGAGGTGTTTGACCTCAGAGCTGAAACCAGAGCAGCACAACCTTCACCTGTAATACTGCAGGATTCCAACCTGTAGAGAGATCAACAATTATAGATCACCACACACACACACACACACACACACACACACACACACACACACACACACACACACAAAACAAGAAAGATCCAGATTGTTAAACGTCTATTTCAATGTTTGTTATTTATGAATCTGGAAAACTATAGCAGTTGTTGCTGCTTTATTTAAATTGTGCTTCAGGACACACACCATTTTATTCATCTAAAACAGTCATATGACAGAAATGCAGGATCTACAGTGTGTAAGTGATGATCTGACCTCAGTATCTCCAGTGTACAGTGTGGATTCTCCAGTCCAGCAGAGAGCAGCTTCACTCCTGAATCCTGCAGCTTATTCCTACTCAGGTTCAGTTCTCTCAGACTGGAGGAGTTTGAACTGAGAACTGAGGACAGAATTCTACAACTTTCCTCTGTGAGAATACAATCACACAACCTGGGAGAGAAATGATGATAAATCAGAACAGTTAGATCTCAAACACACACACACACACACACACACACACACACACACACACACACACACACACACAGAAAGAGAAACTATGATATTTCAGAACACTGGCATCTCAAACACACACACACACACACACACACACACACACACACACACACACACACACACACACACACAGGGAGAGAGAAATGATGATCAGTGGAGTAAAGTAATAAATTACAAATTCTCTGTTTCCTGTAATTGAGTAGTTTTTCTCAGAAATTGTACTTTATTAAGTAGTTTAAAAACAGTGAACATTTACTTTTACTTGACTACATTTTCCCTCAACCTGCCGTCACTACTTTATCCCCCTGTTTCCTGCTGCACTGCTGTAAAAACCATTATGGGTAAAACTTTCACCAGAAGTAGTAGCAGCCTTTACTGACTTACGCCGACGCCAATATGTTGTGTTTTATGCGGTTTGTTTTCAGGTGGAAAATGTTTAAATGCAGTAAAAAGCTCAGGAAAAACACGTGCTGTTTGTGTTTACACTTATAACCAGATGAAGCTTCATTTGTGTCTTAAAGAACCGTGTTTATAGAGAAAATTATAGTCTTTCTTACTCTTTATTTACTTTCCCCCACAGGATTGTAGCTTTTAGATGTAAAACACTGGTTAGTGCTTCTACTATTAGCCTAATGCTAATGCTAATACTAATAATAGAATACAATCATCATTAATTAATTTTACTTTATATTAGGAGTCTAATGACCCTGTGCATATGTTATTATATTTTAAATGACTATTGTAGGTACAATGATAGTAATTGTGTTGATGTAAAACACTTGGCACTGAGGTGTGATGTGGGTGAGGGGCTGCACAGGGTTCATGGTCTGGGTGGGTATAAGGGGTGAGGGGAAGCAGTGTGATTTTAGATGTAATTGCATGCAGGTAAATGTAACTACAATGTGTGACTTTAACTCTCCTCTACATCAGCTTTTAATTACACTAAATCATTTCCTGCATCCTTAAATAGCACACGAGCGACTTTATTACTGTGAAGGTTTTGGTAAAACTCTGAGCTTTTCACACTGATCATCACCTTTCTGTCACATGCAACTGAATCAACAAAGTAGCTAAAAATGCTACTGTACGTTACACGCTGTCACTTTTTACATCATCCTCCCATTCCTCTGTTCAGGAAGAGAAGGACATGCTGATGTTGTGCTCTATAAGTTCTGTCAGCATGTGATTCCACATCTTGTTCTGAATAAATGATTAGTGACACTGAAGTGAATGATTGTTTATGTCGTAACAGAAGTTCCAGCCACAGATCACGCAAAGCATCATGGGGTGTAGATAACAGGATTTTCAGGATTGCCTGGATTGTCAGTGCCAGCAGTCAAAAATTAAACTGTTTATTAGAAATATTGTGTTTGATATTGTCTTCTGTTTCTGTTACTGAGAAACATCTATAAAAAAGAATGACACTGATGTAAGCTTCATTTTTAATTTGTAGGTTTTGCAGGGTATAAAGTGGAATAACATTTAAAGCATAAAACTACAAACTGCTCTTGAGTTCTTTTAAAAGGTGAATTAAATAGAATTTAGAGCAGATACTTTTACTTTTTAAAGTAATACTAATTTTACTTCAGTATGATTTTCTGGTACATTTCCACCTCTGATTAGGAAATAACACAACACCTCAAATACACACACACACACACACTGTCAGAGAACAGTTTTCCCACCTACTAATCACCTGCACCTGGTGCCTCTGAATCCAGCCCCTTTAAAAGATCGCTCTCCCCCTTCACTCACCATCCAAACTACCATATACCTACCCTAGACCATCTGCACTCCCTATTGAGTGCGTTCTCCTGTAATTCAGTGCTCCTCGTTACACTTCTCTTGAAGGTCTCTACAGCTAAGATTATCATTTACTGGACTCCAGTTTATGAATCTCCTGTGTTTGTTCTTTTCAAAGATCAATAAACTACACCCTGTTTAACTCCCGGTTTCCACCGTCTGGGGTTCCAGGACAGAGTGTAATAGAGATGTAGAGTGTCATAAAGGTGTAGAGTGTAATAGAGGTGTAGAGTATAATAGAGGTGTAGAGTGTAATAGAGATGTAGAGTGTCATAAAGGTGTAGAGTGTAATAGAGGTGTAGAGTATAATAGAGGTGTGGAGTGCAATAGAGATGTAGAGTGTAGTAGATGTGTAGAGTGTAATAGAGATGATAGATAATGATAGAGGTGTAGAGTAGTAGAGATGTAGAGAGTCATAGTGGTGTAGAGTGTAGTAGATGTGTAGTAGAGGTGTAGAGTGTAGTAGATATGTAGAGTGCAATAGAGGTGTAGAGTGTAATAGAGGTGTAGAGTGTAGTAGAGGTGTAGAGTGTAATAGAGGTGTAGAGTGTAATAGAGGTGAAGAGTATAATAGAGATGTAGAGCGTAATAGAGGTGTAGTAGAGGTAGAGTGTAATAGAGGTGTAGAGTGTAATAGAGGTGTAGAGTGTAATAGAGGTGTAGTAGAGGTAGAGTGTAATAGAGGTGTAGTAGAGGTAGAGTGTAATAGAGATGTAGAGTGTAATAGAGGTGTAGAGTGTAATAGAGGTGTCGAGTGTATCAGAGGTGTAGAGTGTAATAGATGTGTGGAGTGTAATAGAGGTGTGGAGTGCAATAGAGATGTAGAGTGTAATAGAGGTATAGAGGTGTAGAGTGTAATAGAGGTGTAGAGTGTAATAGAGATGTAAAGTATAATAGAGGTGTAGAGTGTAATAGAGGTGTAGAGTGTAATAGAGATGTAAAGTGTAATAGAGATGTAAAGTGTAATAGAGATGTAGAGTGTAATAGAGGTGTAGAGTGTAATAGAGGTGTAGAGTGTAATAGAGATGTAGAGTGTAGTAGATGTGTAGTAGAGGTAGAGTGTAATAGAGATGTAGAATGTAATAGAGGTGTAGAGTTTAG